>NC_135214.1:23341170-23426170 GCF_052324685.1 Brachyhypopomus gauderio
TGCTGTCTGGATTCTCAGGCATATCTGGCGTGGATAGCCACATCCACGTTAAGGTGAATCACTTTCTCCATAACCAAATTACGTTTATCTGTCTCTTTCCCTCTTCCTCTCATTCTCTCACACTGGGGACATGTATTCCCTGTGGGACGTGTGTCCTGAGGGTGCTGTCCTACGTGCAGGACAGGTGCTGGGACACACAGTTTACACTACATCTAGGTTAGGACGACTATAACGCTTTAGAATTTTGTAGTGATGCGTATTTTCAAATAGGTGCAGTGGTTTCAGATGCAAAGAGTATAATGAGAGCAGATAACAATGTATAGATCATAAATATAATAATAATAATAATAATAATAATAGATTTAGTAAACACATTTAGTAAAGAATGTGTAAAATATTTAACATACATATACATTTATAGTCTATGGTATGCAATAAACTTTATTATATTGTATGCCGTATATGAATATAAAACAGTATATGCATGTAAAACCACCATAATGCTGCTAATATTCAGATACTCACATGGTGTGAGGTCATGAGGTATAAGTAGTTCCTGTCATTGGGGTCAAAGGTCATTACATGATGCACTGATTCGCCAGCGGGTAGCCGTAGCAACCACTTATTTGCCACGGAGAGGTTTCGCAGTAGCGACAGCTGTTCAAAGAAATGGCACAAAACAACATGTGAAGGTTCTGGTTCAAGAAGCCCCCATGACTGAGACGGAGGTTTAAACATGCAAGCTTTTTGACCCTTAACTATACACTACAAACATATCCCATGAAACAGGTCATAACACAAAACGGAAAGTGTTGGGAAAAGATACAGTCATAAAAATCCTGTTTCCTGACACATTTGCCAAAATGGCTGCTAACATTCTAACACTCTAAAATGGCACTAACATGTAAAACGATCCAGTACACAGTGATAATAGCTGTTGTGAGGCTGTAGTGAGGTAACACTGCTCATTACTTCATCGACTTGACGAGGAAAACGGGTTCAGGGTCTGTGAAAATTACAGAACCAACTTCACTCACCTTGAAAGAACACAGAACTTGAAAGAGCTACTTGTATTATAATTCATGCATCACTCCTGCCCATTTACCTGCATGTGTGTGCGCGCGCACACACACACACACACACACACACACACACACACACACACACACGTGCAGGAATGGACCCAGTTTTCACCTGGTCTTAAATGAAACTGGAGTTTAGCTAAAGTATACTTTAGAGTCGAGCCGACCATCATGTCCAAAAAAACAACCCTGTCCCACATACACACAAACTCACTGACATGCACGTGCACAGACACACAGATACACACACACACACACACACACACACACACACACACACACACACACAAAATGATGCTTTATACTTGCGTTATAATGCTGTTAGCTGGTTTGCCTGGATGGTGTGCAGTACAGAAAGACCCTTTGTCCCTGACTGTCTGGGACGCAAATGGCAATGTAATAAAAAGATTAATTGTATTTCAAATGATTTGCTTTCATCTCCTTTTGTTTTTATGCTGCACTTGTGTGTCAAACCCCACATGTTCCATTTTACAAGCTTTAATTATGAGGCAATGCGACAGAGTTATTAGAGCGACCCTTATTAAACATGACAGTGCTCTGGCTACAGGGCGGCCAGTCGGGAGCCTGTCTCCGCGAGCGTGTATCCGCGAGCGTGTCTCCGCGAGCGTGACGGCGTAGCCGACCATCTGCTTCCTTTGGGTTGAGTAGACACTTGGCTGCTGATCGCAGGTGACCACAGCTAAGCCACAGGTCTCTTCTGCAGATGGAACGCCATCTGCACTCGAGAGGCTAAAACGCGAGAGGTTTCCTCCGGCCACGGTGCTCACGCAGGGTCAGGCCTCGCGTCGAGGTCCGCGCACGACACGCTTCGGGAAGTGTCAGCTGAAGGAAGACGGCCTCTCTCCCATGCAGAGTTCCTGGAGATGGCGTGGACGGAGCTGCCCCACAAGACTCTTGAGTTTACCAACACGGACGTTGCTGAGAGACTCGCCATTCTAGTACCCCGTGCACTGGGGGAGGGAGGGAGGGAGATTCTGACCCCCTCTGACCAATGACAAACCGTATAAATGAAGGCATCCAGGCGGGTGATGGCATCATAGCGGGGTCTGCCATCTGGATGAAAAGCACTGCTAATCGCCTCTGCGCCGAGTCTCATAATGGACTCGTGCCTCTCCGTTGCAATGACTCGCCACTGGAATCTTAAGCCGCTGCGTGTCGGGAGGTGGTCGTTCTTTGGCAAGGTCTTCCGCAGACAGGAAGGTAACACTACGTGACTTGCCGACGTGGCCACGACACGTTCCCCAATCCTAAAATTCTGGGAGGACAGGGTGGGAAGGATGTGCTTCTTTCTCTACAGCTAGAGTCGCTTCACACTGGCCTACTTCACGGATTTAGCACCTTTACATTGATCTAAGAAGCAGCAAAGGCCCGAGTCCAGTGGTTGTGCGGCAAACGCAGCTATCCACTCAGACATCGTACCGCAACAAGAAGCCACGCTCATCCACAACGAGGCAAGAAGAACAAATAAATAAATAAAAAACAAAAATACCAAGCCCTGGAAAACAAGAACTCCAGTGTTCTTCCAGACATATGCCCTCACTGGGTCGCGTCCGAGTTCCGAGCGACCTCGGGCAGGACGCCCTGTTAGGCTATCGTCGGTTTGACAGGACCACTTATACCACTTAGTCACCGGGTGGCGGGCTCAGACTCAGACGGAGGTCAGCAGCTACATCTGCCTCATCTGCTCGCCCAGGAGCGATAGAGGAACCGTGGCAGCTCACTCAGCAGTCACGAGGCCTTCAGCATCAATCACCTTCTGTGTGCAAACAGTGGGATGGAAATTGCTGGAGATGGGAGCTGACTCAGGCCTGTGTACATTGTCCAAACGTGAATATTATGAACTACATGTGACTGTGGGTGTTCTCAGGTGCAAACGCTGAGCTCTGCAGAAGGTAAGATGATTTATTTGTCTGGTTTACCAAATGAGTCATGCTCAAGTTTAATTTTTTTCACATATGTGTACAGATTTCTTAAGTAATGCACACACACACACACACATATTCAGCAGGATATTAGTGCTATAGCAGAGAAGAGTAAGATTAGCAAACTCACATAACCGACAAATGCCCCAAAACACCTCCTGTTCACACACACACACACACACACACACACACACACACTGAGACACCTGCTCTGCTACCGAGTCAGTGTGTCTAGCTATGAGCACATCAAAGAAAGCTTTCTTTCAAAGTCACTCAGCTGCAACTGGCTGTGTGCATGCATGTGTGTGTGTGTGTGTGTGTGTGTGTGTGTGTGTGTGTGTGTGTGTGTGTGTGTGTGTGTGTGTGTGTGTGTGTGACTCACTAATCAAAGGGCCTATTTCAGTTTAGATGGTCTGAAAATAGGAGAGATGGAGGAAAGTGGAAAGAAGACAAACAAAATGTCCAGAGATGGGGGGGGGGGGGGGGGGGGGGGGGGGTCTGGAACAAACACAGAGGAGTGTAGAACAGGGTCTGGCACCTGTTCTAGAGTAGCTGAAGACCAGCCGGAGGGAGGGATGGATGGAGGGATGGATGGATGGATGGATGGATTTTATGTAAAATATTTCTGATTCTACAGAGTATGACCATGTCTAAAACTATTATAAAACACTTAAGCTGGAAAAAACAAAACCACCCTAAAACGCCTCTATCTATAGATAGATAGATAGATAGATAGATAGATAGATAGATAGATAGATAGATAAATCAAATCAAATGATGAATCAATATTCTGTTTATGAACTATGTATTTACAGTATGTTCTGAAACCAAATATCATTTTGAATGAAGTTTAATGAGTTCATAAATCCTGCATATCATGTTTATGTCAGCTTCACTAAGTGAGAGAGAAAGAAAAGGAGATATAAAGAGAGAGCATTATTATATTTGAAGGTTTTAAGAGTAGTATGTAAGCAAAGCTTGAGTTGTAACTCAATCTGACTGCACTAACACATCCCCAACTCACCGTTCCAAACTGCATTACACACACCACTAAAACCATTAGCACAGCCACAGAGCTGCCTACGGCACAATGATACACACACACACACACACACACACACACCTTAACTCCCGCCTCAGCACCCAACATGCAATCCAGGCATGGGTCTACTCCAGCAACAGACGTTCCTGCATCCTGGCATGGTTACAAAAAGGTTTTTATTCCTAACACAAGACACCCTGCAGCTGAGCTACTCTCATAAGACCAAACAAAAGTCCCCCTCCCAAAAGCCGCTCCCAGTTTTAGGAGAATTCTTCTGATGCCGTAGAGAGAGATAGAGACCCTCCACCATTTTATCCCGACTTTGAAGCTCCCACTAAGAGGTAATTCCATACAGGAATGAGACAGGGGGTTGGAATTTTGCCTAATTAAGGAATATTTTTCCTCCCTTGTGAAAGGCAGGGAGCCTGCACATGCTTTCAAGACCAGCGTTCTGCTGAGTGTTTTTTTGGCAAGAACCTGAGGTTAGACATAAAAATAGGTGTGTGTTGTGTGTGTGTGTGTGTGTGTGTGTGTGTGTGTGTGTGTGTGTGTGTGTGTATGGGTGGGGAAGAAGAAATGTCAAAATATTATTAAATGAGATATGAAGTAGCCTATTCACATAATAATACATGTAAGAAGTGTACTTTTGCATAACCACTCTGCAGGTCTGGGATTCACTCTAAGTTATCACCACTCTGCAGGTCTGGGGTTTGCTCTAAGCCTGAAGAGGGAACTGTCCAGTGGCACAGACGGCACTCTGCAAAGATCACGAAGGTGTCTCTAAAAATGTGTTAGACACAACTGATGCCCTTGCAGACAAGAAAGAAGAAAACTGGGCTAATGAAACTTAGAAAACCTCAAAATGTTTATGAGGTTTCATAAGCCTTAAAAAATCTTTTAGCACCTACCTACATACAGACACATCTGCCATCACCATTCTCACCGCACGCAAGCACGCACACACACACACACACACACACACACACACACACACACACACACACACACACACACACACACACACACACACACACACACACACACACACACACACACACACACACACACACACACACAGCCTGACCATGCTTTGACAGATCTCAGTTCCCTGTATAGTGTCACGCTTCCCTGCCTCTGAAATACCCAATTTAACTCATCAGCAATTATCAAGCACTTTAATCTGGTCGAGTTAAGAAAAGACGACACGGCAGCGGTTACCCAAGACCCCCTCCCCTCCCCTCCGGCACGCACCTCCTCCCCAGCCCGCCTGACATAACACAGCCTCCGCTGTAACCCACCTTGTGTAGCCTCCCATGGATGGTGCCCAGGAACACCACGGCGCGTCTGTGGACGTTGTCCACCGCGACGGCGCTGAGGCCGTAGGCTGTAAACAGCGGAGTGGCGCTCAGCGGCTTCCGTAGGGCCAGCGGGTGCTGCAGGTGCGCGGCTCCGCAGTTGAGAAGCTCCGGCTGAAGCTGGGAAGAAACGCGAATACCCTCATTTACGCCGGGCTGATTGCGCCATTGTTTTAATCAGTCCAACTGTGAAGCAAGACTGACCTTTACGTTAATTACCCTTAATTGCTAGGCAGGCGGCATATAATTGCAGGTAGCACTTTATCACAAATGAAGTGGAATATTTGAAGTAGTCGAGGAATATTTAGACCTCATCGCTTGAGTGGAGCTGAATGGTGGGACGTATAACTGAGAAGGACTCTTCCCCACGACTTTCATATAGACCACACAAAACCAGTAAGACCAAATTCACTGGTATAATGAAGGTCCGGTGGTCCACGGTGTGTCTGCGTCATCGTGACGGCCCACGCGCCGCTGGAGTGACGTCAGAGGCGTGACGCGTGTTCAGCAGTGAGGAGTCGGCTCACGTCATCATGCACTATTGAACGTCTCTGATAACGCTTATTTCTCTACCGTAAGAAAATATCCCAAAATTCGTTTAGGATTTTAAATAAACACGGAGTTTAAACCCAACACAATGTGACCAGTTTGTTTTTAACCTAATTGAGTGCGCTGCCGCATATAATATGCGTACCTTTTCCAACATGCGCGCAGTAACAAAGATAACACGGCGTTAAACGTCAAATGGTTATTTGCATTCTTAACTTAAAACGGTACAGCGCCTTTTGTTAAGAGACTGAATAGGTACACTAGATGAGGAAGTGATATCTTCACGACTGGACTTCGTTGTCCCAAAATCCCACAATAATTTTCTAGGTCTGAATAGAATATGACGCAGTTTCCACAATGCATAATAATTTTGTTATTTAGTACACAAGAACAACGGCAGGTGATTTTCTCCACAAAAAAACCATATCGTAGAAGCCACAAAACAAAACTGACAAAAGGGATTTTGAGGGGACCGCGAATTTACCAAAAGGGCCCAACTATCATCCTGCTACCATGGCCAATTGTCAATTACAGTAGGATAACGTTTCTTTTTTACTAAAACTTTATTCTCATGTCCATATATACAAAAATTGGAGAGGCTCGTGCACTGTAGGCTGTATAACATGGTCTACTTTGGTCGATGACCCATTTTTTTCTTATATACGTTTTTTTACTAGAAAGCAGAATTTAAAACACGTGATTGAAATAATGAGCACATGTTTGAATAAATCCTTGTTTTGCAACGCAAGCCGAGCTTTCGAGCTGGTATCTATGTCAGTGTCAGAGTCCTTCCCGAGCCGCGCGCTCGTTCCCGTAACCTTCGCGCTCTCGTGCACGTCCCACGCGCAGCATCACTCGTATCTGGAACGCGCGTGCAACTCTTTTGCTCTTCTGAAACTGCTTGAATCTTTTGCTTTATTTAAAGTTTTTTGCTTGCCAAGAGCAACATGTTTTAGTAAATTACATTAAAGTGACTAAACTTTAAGGGACTCTAATACACTGCTTTCAATTAAAACGAAATGCTATATATTTATATAAATGTAGGCTATATTTGTATATAGAGTACACAGACCCATAGTAATAAAGCTGCTCATTACTTATTTAAATAATCAAACTGCCACCGTGTTAATATTTTATATGTATATCCTATATTGCACTAGGCCTAATTTTCATGGGAAGGGGACGGATTCATAATTTTATCTTGCAAAACGCTACCATTCACGTTTAATGTCATTAACAACTTACCACAACCTTTACTTTAGCCTCGCACTCTGCGCCGGATCCCTGAATGACGCTGTCCAGAACCCGAACATCGCTGTTGGGTCCGTTGGAGCAGTTGCGCCGGCCCTGGCGGACGGTCTCCTCGATATCCGCAAAGCGAAAGGCGCACAGAGCAGACGTCCTGTCCGCCTTGGCGAACACTCCGAACAGGTACGGTTCGGGTACCGGACCGCCCTCCACGTGGATCTCCGCCGGAAACACCGACACGACCCGATTGAAAATATCCCCGTCGTCGCCACACTTAAGACCCATTTGGATGTACGACTCCGTGAGCTTTCGGCTCTCCGAACTGGGCTTGCGGGTTCCCTCCGTATCCAGACAGATGCGCGCCAGGATGCTGTTGGGTTGGCTTTCCTTCAGCCCGGTGTTGGCATCGTTATTTATGGCTATATACGAGTAACTTTTCTGCGTGAAGGCGTGGACGAAGCTGAGCTTGTTTTTGGGCTTCACCTCCTGCTTGATCTTGAACACGTTGTCCTCGGACGGGTTGATGTCGTAGGTGAACAGCCGGTTCAGGTCTTTGGTGTTTAAGGACCGGATCGCGATCTCCGGGGTGTTCTCAAACCGGAGGTCCTCTTTGCTGTGGTTCTTTGGGAAATATTCTGTGCCCATACCCGTATAGGTGGCACCCACCAGCAGCCGAGGGGTGCTGTCCTGGCTCCGAAACACGAGTCCAACGGTACTCGCGTTCGGGTGGTTGGCCACTATGTTCAGCATGCTTGGGAAAACAGTGGAATTGGGTTTGGGGAACTCCACGGCGATCTGAGATACGTTGTCCATCCTCCGGAGTTCGCAGAACCCCTGGTACACCGAACCGCAGGTCACGAGGATTCCCTGCTGGCGGTCCAGTACGAGGAGTTTGTTGTAGTTGTCGGTGAGAGTTTTGGCGTGTTCGCACGGCGCCTGCGGCAGCTGCGGCGCGTGGCACAGCCTGCTGTCCCTCACCGGACCGGTACCGTCCTGCACCTCCGGTACCAGCGTGCCGTTGAGCTGGTACAGTGTGTTGACCGTGGCCAGGTAGACCCTCCGAGACGCCGCGTCCACCACGAAGTTGTTGGTCTCATTCGGGGAGGTGAACGCCTGTTGAACGTGGAGCGCGCCGGCCAGACGCGAGTGGAGAGTCCAGCGCGACGTGAGGAAGACGGCGAGGAAGAGCACGGGAGTTGTGAGGGACGCTCTCTCCGGAGAAGGAGGCATTTTTCCTTCTGGCTGGCTTCCGCGGGTTCTGGACGGAGAGGAGCATTGAGCAAGTAGAAAACAGCGCTTGACTCTCGCAGCAACTATCCGGGAGGAAAGGCTGTTTCCTGCCGACCGCCTCAACACGGAATGACGTGATAAGGAGTCGCGCTTCCTTTAGAGCAGCAGAGAGAGCAGCGGAGAGACCCGCTCCCCCTCACTCCTCTACCCCTCACTCCGGTACACACTCCTCTAACCCTCACTCCTCTCCCCCTCACTCCGGTACACACTCCTCTCCCCCTCACTCCTCTCCCCCTCACTCCGGTACACACTCCACTACCCCTCTCTCCACCACCCCTCACTCCGTTCCTCCTCACTCCTCTCCCCCTCACTCCTCTACTCCTCACTCCTCTACCCCTCACTCCTCTACTCCTCACTCCTCTAACCCTCACTCCTCTACTCCTCTCTCCGGTACTCAGAGAGCAGCTGCTGGCTCGGCCAGTCACCTAAATATGTTCATCTTGCACAGTATTAGGAATTACAACGCAAGTTTAATGACTGTTATATGTCCAATTAAGTACATCAGCATTTGACAGACAAGTGATTCTGGTAGATTTCACTAGATGAAGTTGCTGCAAATGGATATAAAATTGTTAATGAGATAGTAGGACAAATGTAAAAAGTAACTTTTTTGTTTAAACAGAAGGACTATTTAATTTGAAACAGAAATTGTCTTTGTCTCAAATAGGCGACTGCATAGTTTTGGTTCACACACGATTTTTTAAATCTTACTAAAACATAACAGGTAGGCTACTCGATCACGTCGTGACTATTCGATCACGTCGTGACTACTCGATCACTTGGTGCTCCTGTTTCTTTGGGTTTCCAATTAGTCACGCGGATTCATCTTGACCTCTGTAGTGCGCATTTAAAATGATTTTAAAATGCTTCCAGATGGGTGCTACCAGCTGAAAAACAAGACTTATTCGTGTCTTCTAACGTCCTTCTAAAAATCTTTTGGACATGTTCTTTTATGCTCAAAAATATTTTATCACAACAAATGTGCCTCAAAAGAAGGCAATTCAAAATGTGCTTAGAGTTCTATGGTGAATAATTGAGTATGACATGTGATATCCATAAAATTCACACACACACACACACACACACACACACACACACACACACACACACACACACACACACACACACACCTTACTATCTCCCTCTCACCTTCTCTCTCTCTCTCGACATGGATTTAACAGTCATTCAAATTCACACCTGTACCGACGCATCTGGTGATAGTGTGAAACCTGAAGTGGATGGAATATTTGTGATTCCATATTTAAAGTACGACTTTTTTTCTACACACGTTTGAGGGGACAGTCAAACTCAGTAGCGGATTTAGTTACATAGCCTATACCTTCCCTCACGATCGGGCTCCGTAGCCCATTATTTATAACATATGTCAACTGAACAGAACAGTTGAAACAAGTTTGTGGTCCTCCAGGAAGCAGACCCCCCCCCCGTCACCACCTCTTACTATTATTTGAACTGATAAGCTCGCGAGCGGTTTATTTTGGCTTCACGCGCAGCGGACTGACCCTGAGGCGAGGCAGGAAAACGCGTCGTGATAAGTTCCCGAGCTAACGGAAAGGCAAATAGGCCACCATGACGAATGCAAAAAAAAGAGGAGCTGAGAAAACAAACACGCCAGGTGTCGTTATACGTGCACGCGCACATCACGCGCCGCGCTTCGTAATAAACGGCACCTAACGGCGCGCGCGCTCACAGGTATTCACGGGCTCTTTTCACGTATCGTCCATCATCCATCATGGACGATATTCTCACAGGAAAGTCGACTTGGGTTTTGGAACTACGCTGCTATGCAAAACTAACAAGTATTGGCGAAAAAAAGTATGAAATGTGCAATAATCTGTAATTTTATGTCGATTCACCCACTATTTAGTTATTTGGATATGAACTCTGCTTTTGCAAGGGGTCAAACGATTTCTCAAATGAGAGAAATACAACTGAAAAGTAATATAATGAGAGAGTCACTGAGGAAAATAAATCCCACACAGTAAGTAACTCCAATTTTGCGCAAGAATTACTCTGTAACAGCCGGCAAACGACAAAGGGAAGTGACCTTTGACCTCCAATCTGCCGGTGACACTGAATCTGCGAAAACAGGCTTAGCCTACAATATGTGTTATGTAAACGGTGTTCTGAAATATCTGATATTTAGGCATAGGGATTGTTTCGACGCCTCTATAATAACCAAGCCATACCTCTGTTGGTTGAGGGGTTTTAACAGAATTTATTTTTTGTTTACTTAAGCAAAAGCCGAGAGGACTGGAACCAGTTGCAACCTGTTTCCGTCCAGATAAGCGAGCTGTTGCGCACCAACCTGCCCGACAAGTTATTAAATGGCTGGTGGTCTAGAAATAGAAACCCTCTTGGTCTGGACGTAGTAAACCTAATTTATGTAGGCTATGAATTCATACATGAAAGTATGTGAAATATGTTACACAGACGCTGCGCAGTCTATAAAACGTAATTTAAACTTTAATATTAAGTTATATTCAAATTATAATCAAATCTAAAATTACAACCAAAGACCAAGTTGTTGAAACCTCAGGGAGCACTAAAGAAATGCAGAGATAAAGAGCGCCATCTAGTGGATGCGAGGAGAAACGAAATTTAGGCTTACATTTTAGACTCTGAGGAAGATTATTAAACTGAACTGGCTCTTGAGAATCCAGCGACAACGCTTGCGTTGTCTGTACAAAGAGAATACAGATCTTACTAGTATATAACAGCGCTCCATAAATGAGTACAACTAGGTTACTTGTACATAGTCTCTCTCTCTCTCTCTCTCTCTCTCTCTCTCTCTCTCTCTCTCTCTCTCTCTCTCTCTCTCTCTCTCTCTCTCTCTCACACACACACACACACACATACACACACATACACACACACTTTCTTTTTTCAATAGGCCCAGTCCTTATTTACTGCCTACATTATCCAACATGTTCGAGGTCAAAGTTAAAAGAGGACTTAAACTTTGGTTTAAAGTAGCAGTAGATAACCTGTAGGCCTATAACATAACATATCTTTGCTAAACTTATCACTATGTTCTGACAGTAAGACACCAGATGGATTAAAAAACAGGCTAATGAGGTAACGTCTATAGTAAGATGTAGCACATTTATTATTTTACTGTGATATTGCTGACCATGGCCGGAGTGGGCAACTTTTTCAGCCCGGGAGTTTCATGCCCAAATCCGGCCCAGACTTATTTTTCCCTCCCAGTCGGCCCAAACTAGAGATTGACATGAGCCGGCCCATCGGGAATCCTCCCGAACCTCCCGATTAGCCACTCCGGCTCTGTTGCTGACACGTTAACGTAATGCTGTTTGCGTTATTCTGTTTGGAGGCTGAATGTATCTGAGATGTGTCCGAGGCAGTTGCATCGGTTTGGTGTTTGTCCTGATATGTAGGCTATGTCCGTCTGTGTTCACAGATAAGCGTCCTCATAAGTGCTTTACATCTTATTTATCATCATTCATGGTAGTTTGTGTTATCAAGCAGACATCTAAGCACTGAAATAAATGTGTGCTTGTTCTTTTACCGAATAGATATTGCTTTCTAAGATTTATGTATGTTTGCTGGTTGGCCAGCAATGTTGACATTTCCTACTGACTTATTGCAGCCTTAAAAATGTTTTTTTTTTTTATTGTTGACAGTCAGTCATTAATCAGAATCACTTTTATTCATTGTCAGGAATGAGAATTAGCTTTGGTGTGATGGAAACTCCAACAGTTCATAATAGTGACACTGCTGACAACTGTTAATGCATGTGACTCAGTGTCTGTTCTGTCCACATCAGTGTTGTTCACCTTGTCTTGCAGTATTGAGTTATCAATCAATCAATCAATCAATAAATCAATCAAAATGTATTTATATATAGCGCTTTTTACAGTTGTTATCACAAAGCAGCTTTACAAGTGTCCGAGTCCAAGCCCCCAGTGAGCAAGCCAAGGGTCACAGTAGCAAGGAAAAACTCCCTAAGAGCATGAGAAAGAAACCATGAGAGGACTCTGGCATTAAATTATTACAGCCTAACTAAAAGGGCAGAAACAGAAGGTGACACAGATTTGGGAGCATTTTGAGACATTGGCATCCATCCACTACATCATCAGGATGACAGCACCAGCACCCCAGTCTACCATAAAACCCTTCGTCTATGAACCCCTGGATCTGTACCTTTATAAAAGGGGGCACATTAATTACCAAATGCTAAACTAAATAAGTAAGTTTTCAACCTAGACTTAAAGATTGAGACTGTGTCAGTGTCCCGTACACATTCTGGAAGGTTATTCCATAGTTGGGGGGGGGTCTTGGGCTCTTTCCCCTGCTGTTACCATATTACTTGTTGGGACTGATAAGAGGCCAGCACCCTGTGATCTTAGTGGACATGGGGGTTCATAATTTGAGATAAGTTCTTGGAGGTAATCAGGAGCAAGCCCATGCAGTGCTTTGTAGGTCAGTAGAAGAATTTTAAAATCAATACGAAATTTAACTGGGTGCAAGGGTGATAAGACCAGGCTAATATGATTGAATGTTCTAGTTCTAGTTTGAACTCTGGCTGGGGCATTTTGAACTACTTGAAGTTTATTTAAATTCCTATTTGAACATCCTGACAGTAGTGAGTTACAGTACTCTAATCTGGAGCGAACAAAGGCGTGCACTAATTTTTCTGCATCATGCTGGGATAATGCATTTCTCAGCTTGGCAATGTTATGGAGATGTAAAAAAGCTATGCTAGTAGTATTATCTATGTATTTATCAAATGATGGATCAGAGTCGAAAATAATGCCAAAATATTTGGCTTCTGAACCAGGTGTAACGGGGTAGTCTGCGAGATGTAGCATTAGATTTGGTATTTTCTGTCTTGGGCCCAGAAGGAGAACATCCATTTTGTCACCATTAAGGTGGTGGAAGTTTAGCGACCTCCAACCTCAATTTTCCCTAATATGGATTTGTCATCAGGTTTGGCTGATATCTAAAGTTGGGTGTCATCATTGAAAGTTGACACCATGTTTCCTTATAACTATGCCCAATGGTAGCATATATAATGTAAATAATAGTGGTCCAAAGATGGAGCCTTGCTGGACTCCGTATTTCACTTTTGTGCGTTTGGAGGGAATATTATTGAGCTCTATAAACTGATAACGATCGGTTAAGTAAGAATTAAACCCATGAAAGGGCTTTACCTGAAATTCCAATCCAGCTTTCTAACCTTTCTAGCTGGATCCTGTGATCTATTGTGTCGAAAGCTGCATGAAGATCAAGAAGCACTAGTAGAGATACATAGCCTTGATTTGTGACAAGAAGGACATCATTTGTTACTTTAACTAGGGATGTTTCAGTACCGTGGTGGGGCCTAAATCCAGATTGGAACTTTTCAAATATGTGATTCCTATGCAGATATGAGCGTACTTTTTGGTCCACAGCTTTTCTATGATCTTGGATATAAATTAGTAGTACAGTACAGTTGGATAGTACAGGTGGATCAAGATTTGGGTTTCTTGATCAGTGGTTTAATGACAGGTAGTTTACAGGATTTGGGCCTGTGACCTATGGTTAGGGATGAGTTAACTACCATTAGAAGAGGTTCAGTCATAACTGGTAATGCCTCTGAGGGAATTTAGTCTAATGTGCAAGTAGTACAATTTAACGATGAAATAATTTTCTCCAATTGTGATTGTGGGAGTGGATGAAAAGCTTCAAGCATTTCTTTTAATGCAATATTTTGTTCAATATCAACCAAACTAGATGACAGACCAGATGGATTATCTATAAAAGGTTTTATATATAGTCTAATATTCTCTAATAATAATAATAATAAAGACATTTACTTTTTTAATGTGCCATATTCACAACAATCAAAATTTGTCCTCCACATTTACCCATCTATGCAGTTAGAACACACACACTAGTGATTACTAGGGGGCTGTGGTGCACACACACACACACTAGTGATTACTAGGGGGCTGTGGTGCACTCGTGCCCAGAGCAGTGGGCAGCCCTAGCCCAGCACCCAGGGAGCAGTTGGGGTTAGGTGCCTTGCTCGAGCACTTCAGTCATGGCCTCAGGCCTGGGAATCAAACCCACGACCCTCTGGTCACAACTCCAGTTCCCTACCACCAGACCGTGACTGCCCAATCAAATGAGTCCACGGGATGCTTATTGTTTCCACAAAGTAAATCTATGATATCGTCACCTCAGATGCACCTTCAAGGCATGAACGGGGGATTGAACCCATGGTCTTCAGTTTACGAGACCAATGCCATGCCACTTGGCCATCATGCTTTGGGTATACTAGTGAGGTTTCCTGGAATCTGAGGTTCAGTGCCTGCTTGATTGTTTTGTACGTTTAGAAATAGTATTAAAAATAAATCTAGAATTGTTTTTATTATTCTCAATCAATGAGGCTAAGTATGCTGAGCGTGCTTTAGTAAGAGCACTTTTGTACTCAATAATGCTATCCTTTCAGGCACAGTGGAATAGGTCCAGCTTACTACATCGCCATTTCCGCTCTAATTTACATGTTGTTTTAAGTTTCGCGTTTGGTCAGTGTACCAGTTATACAACTATATACTCCATCCCACAAGTTTCCCTACACCAAGGACACCATTAGTGAGGTTTAATTTAGACTCATGTGCTCATGGCACACATCTCCACTAGATAATTTTAGTAGAAAGGTTGTTAACCTGGCCTTTCTAAAAGTAGCGGTCATTTCAGTGGTACATGATGACCTGATTCTTCATAGCTTTGGTTGTTATAATAATTTTTAAATTATTATTAATAATTTTGTTGTTGATCCATGGTCTTCGTTCAGGTTTATGCCTCCCGACTCCAGAGGAATACCGGGGGCAGACTTACACTACACATTTACAGCTGTTAGTGTCCTGTCAATATAACGGGATGCGCTTGACCATGAAGAAGCGCACTGAAGCTGACAGGGTGTAATCATTCATTAAAATGAAGCAGGACTGACCTTGTTCTGAAATGGTGTGATGGATAGACCAAAATATCCCGCTGTGACACTCTGTACTTAAGCCTGAAATTTGCCTGTGTGTTTTTACAGGGGAATTTACACTCACAGCCCGGTTACTTTATTAGGTACATGTAGAGTTCAATGTTAAAGGCATACAAATATCCTGGGGCCATGCACAGCTTGTGGTTGATGAATTGCTGTCAGACACAACGGTGCTGTTGTGTGTTAGAAGACAACATCACAACCTGCGTCTGGCCTCAGGCCGCTATTACATTGACTGTGCATGCAGAGTGTGAGATGTTCCTGCAAGGTGGGTGTTTCTAGTAATGGCACATGGCTGTACATCAAAAAAGCAGTTCTCACTTCCCTGTCCTGTTATAGAGAACACTGTATTATTTAGTTCTAGACATAAACTTGGGCATTGAAATTAAAATTTTTTCCAGTGCATGTTACTGTATACTGTAAATACTTTGTAGAATGACATCTGAGTATATCGATCTGAGTGTGTCAGGCTCAAGGGAGAACACATTAGATCATTCAAAGTGGAGCTTGAGCAATAGGTATTGACAGAAAGCATCGGTCCTCTGCCAGGATCTCGGTTTAGGAACTTGTGTGCACGTTAATGGAGTGTGCAGGCCACTTTAAACCAGCAGGAAGACACATATCTGGATAATCTCTGGATAAATGGACCAGCAAAACAGGGAATGGTAACAGGAACTCTGTGCTGAATCAGTAATGGGTTACTGCACACTAATAAGCACAGATGTACACACACACACACACACACACACACACACACACACACACACACACACACACACACACACACCATTTCACGCTTGGTCTAGGCAGGAATGCTCTTTATTACACAAGGCCCAAGCACAAAGAGAGACATCAGAAGGCACCAGAACTGATCAGCATGCATGCTAATGCAGACATCCCCCCATACACACTAACATTCACCCCCCCCCCCCCCCCCCCCCCATGCACACTAACATTCAACCCCCCCATACACACTATCATTCACCCCCCCCCCCCCCCTCCACACACACTAACGTTCACACAATGCCCACATCTGGCTGCTCTTTTGTACATATTTCGGAGTCAATTAAGGTCAAACATCTCTTACAGTGGGTAGATCTCGGAGCCTGTCCACCTGGGTCATCAGAGAGGTTCAGAGATTTGACGATTACTATGAATTTAGAAGTTTGGTTTTTTAGATCACAAAGACTCTTAAATTATTCATATAATCAGACCAATTCATTATGTAGACATATCCTTAAGTTAGGAAGTTGAGTTACTACAAAACAATTTATTAAGTAACAGTGTTAATGGTTGTGCGGTCGTCTTTGTTAAAACATACTTAAAAGTCCAACAGGGAGTTGAACCATATGTCACATTTTTGCCAAATGGAAAATCCCATTTAAAAATCCCATAGGGATTCAAAAACAGTTCCACCTTTTAGTAGAGTTCATGGCCCATGGTCGTCTTTGATCACTATATCAAACGGATCGTCTGTCGCGTGCCCCATTTGGTCGTGAGGAATCTGAACGGTGTTTTCTGGAAGTGAGCAGTGGTGTCCACTGCAGACGTCTCGTTTTACCTCAGCTGGACACACAGCGACAGACAACTGCAAACTCTTCAGGGACTGGCATTTTCTGTCTCTACGATAACATACGTAATAAATAAATCAGGTCAATCAGGCTTCATGTTATTTTACCAGGTTTGGCTGTTGATATTCTGTAGATTAATATCCAGAAAAATGTCCAATGTGTTATTTTGTAATAATGGTACAAAGGTCGATGTTAGTGACTGCCTCTAAGAGACGGTGTCTTTTCCTTTTCTTGTGGCATTTCTTCAGGTAAGTGGCACTTTGTCCTTCTAAACAATAATGTGTGTAGCTTTTCTCTGATATCACATGGTGAACAGGCTCCAGTCAATAAAGTGGTGCCTTATTTAAAAGTCTTTATATTTCACCTCAATTTAAAGGTCCTGAAAGTTCGTCATTCGTGACCAATAGAAACAGTATGGAAGCACAGGAAGTCCGAGAGCACCACACACTTCAAGTATGTCCGTTAGTCCATTTTGCCCGAGAAACATGAGCTGTCCAACACAAGGTTCCTCCTTCGGTCTTAAAATCCAGTGCAGTGAACAAGGTGAAGGCTCGAGTAAGATAACACTGGTGTCAATCACAGCTAAAAGTGCATACCCCCTCCCCCTTAAAGGCAGCCAATAAGATTCAATAAAAAATCTAGCAAAGGCAGTGTCAGGGGAGGAAACTCCAATGTTCAACCACAAAAAATAATTCCTGTTGCAGGTTTGAATAACAGGAGGCTGATGCTACATCGAACCAATTAAAATTACGATAAAACAAAATAATCATATTAGAAATCGGAACAATATCAATATAATTAATGTCATAATAAAAGAGGTGCCAGAAAAGTCGACTACTTTGTTTCTTGCCTCAAAAATGTAAACGTGTACACCAGTTTCTTAAAAGAAGTTTGTGCTGTCCCCACCCACTTAGCGAGGAGACCGTTGGCTGTTGCATTCTGCTCGTCAAAGCATCACAGCACTTCCATTGGCTGACGAGAGGTCAGGCCACGCAGTCATCTGGGCGCGTGCAGCATGCGCTGGGTGTGTCCTGAGAGGGTGTCCCAGTTCCTCCAGAGGAAGGCGAAGAGGAGGAGGAAGAGGAGCGTGGAGAAGGAGCGATTGCGTGTCTTCATCAGCGGGACGACACAGTTGGCCACGGTGGAGACGAAGACCAGGACGACGGCCATGAGTGTGAGCAGCACGTTGATGAGTTTGCCCAGGAGGGTGCGGGCGGTGGCGTTCTCCAGGCCCTCCAACTGCACCACCTGCTGCTGCTGCTGCTGCAGCTCCATCTTGGAGACGCGCGTCTGGCAGGCCTCCAGCGCCTCCTGCAGGACGGGAGGGGAGATGTGTGAGGAGACAACCTCAGAGACGCGATGTATGACTCCCTTCGCTTCCCAGCAGTCAGAATTAAACAGAGCGCTTCGCTCACATATGTGTGGACTGTGCATGATCCACCAACACACACACACACACACACACACGCACACACACCCGCACACACACACACACACACACACCCGCACACCCACACACCCACACCCGCACACACCCACACCCACACACTTGCAGTAGCAGGCAGTAGCTTCATAGTGCTAAGTGTCTGCATTCGCTCATATGACACATTTTACCAGTAGAGGGCATAGTCTACATTACTAATGGCAACACATTGTTATACAGGTTGGTCCTGTATTGCACCCAATACCAATTTGAGATATGCACACACACACACACACACACACACACACACACACGCTAAGCTGTACCTGTATGTCACGAGCTCTTTCATTGGACTGATAAGCGATCTTCTCTTCCATACTGGAAAGCTCTTGTTTCAGGTTGAGAATCTCGTTCTGATGGAGTTCTGTTAGATCATTTAGCTGTTCCTCCAACCGCTCGCACCTGCACACACAAACACACACACACACGTTATCCCAGTGACCAACGGGCACACACACACACACACACACACACACACACACACACACACACACACACACACACGCTGCATGGACACATGAGACTGTAAGCACACTATTGAACACGAGTGGTTCCTGGAAAGACAACAGGGACATGCAGTCTCTTAGTAGTTAACAACTTCCGAGCGTGTGCTTGTGTTTCAGGTGTGCACAGGGACTGCACACTTTCTCATCTAACTTCACAAGTCAAGCGGATAACAGAGATCACCCAAAACAGGCACACGTATTTACACAGACACATAGTTACATAGATATGCACTCATAGATGTCTTACACAGATACTTACTTAGGTAATGTGGCATTTATAAAGTCATTTATACATTCTCAGAGCCCGTTACATGTCTAGTACAGACTGTGCCAGATGCCAAAGGTCTGCTGTGCACTTATTTTTAGCCAGAGAGAAAACAGAGTGCTGGACCACAGACATTTTAGGGAGAAAAATCCCCTTGTCCCCCCACCAAACCCCCCCAAACACCCCCCCCCCCCCCCCCCCCAGCATGCCTTCATCTGGCCTCGGCCACTTAGCTGACACTCTCCTCCTTTCTAAGTTTGTGAGAAATTTAGAACTTCTACTTTGGGTTTAAAGATAAACAAACAGGCACACGACACACAGACTTTCATTAGTGTGTGTCTGTGTGAGTGTACAGTACACATCCTTTCAGGAGTGTGTGTTTACACATACTCGAGTATATCTTAACTTTCAGTGTGTGTATACACACACACATATTACCCTACAGAAGAGTGTGTGTGTGTGTGTGTGTGTGTGTTTACCTGAAGCGCTCCTCCTGCAGTGCCTGCATCACCAACATATAATCCCTCTGGTAGTGGCTTTTCAGCTCCTCCAGCGTTTCATCCAGCCGTGTCTGCACCTCCCGCAGCTCCTGCACCTCCTGCTCCAGCATCTCCAGGCTGCCGCTCCCCCCGCGCTCCAGCGTGTTGCCCTTGGAGCCGTGCGGGCCCCCGGGGGCCCCGCTCATGCTGCCGGTGCCGGCCGACCCGGACGTGGCGCTGGAGCAGTCCTCCTCGCTGCCGAACCTGGAGCCGCCCAGGTGCGGTCCGTGCTGTCGTCCCACGGCCTCGCCCCCGTCCTCTCCGTCGTCCTCCGCGTGGCCGTCCTTCAGCGTGCTGATGTTGTCGGCGCTCCCGAAGCGGTTCCGCAGGAGCGAGGCCAGCTCGCGGGGCTTGGACGCCACGGCGCCGGCCGCCGAGTGCGTGGCGTGCGAGAAGCTGGACAGGCCGCCGCGCACGCTGTCGGCCACGCCCTCGCTCAGGCCCGTGAGGACCCGCGCGCCCACCCCGCGCAGGCCGTGGCCCACGTCGCGCAGCACGGCCCGGGGTTGCCGGCCCGCTCCGCCCCCGCCCTGCTCCGCCTCGCGCAAACGCCGTCCATAGTGTTCCAGCTTGCGCTGAAGTTGCGCGATGCTCGCTGCCGACTTCTGGTTCTTCTTCTCGAAAACCTGAGGGAGCGAGAACCCGGTGAAGATGGCAATCGATGAATGAACCAAACGTGCGTCACTTCACTTACGAACACTAACTGCCACGCACACGTGCTTTTAACAGTTTTCGTGATGCGATTTATTAAAGACAATTCAACGTGTTTCAGTCCTAGCTGAGCCTTGATCATGCCGTAACCTGAAACACAAGACGAGAAAGAACAATGCCGGCTAAGTGAAACCTCGCCCATCTGGAGGAGGAAGAGGGGCCCGAGTGAGGTAAATAATGTCGGATACAGAGAGACAAAAAGAAATAAAGGCTACGAAAGCAGACAAAAAGACAGCAGAAACCAGAGACGGCCATAAACCGGGCTGGAGGCGGAGAGACGGGTGCCGCGGGTCACTACCTGTTTGAGGCGGCAGCTCTGTTGTTTGTCGTTGGTGTTGTTGGCGAGCTTGAGGTACTCGGCTACGTTCTCGTCCCGCGCTGCCTGCTCGATGCGCAGCTGCTCCGTCAGCTTCAGGATCTTCTGCTGGAGTTGCAGGATGGCCTGACGCGCACGCTGGAGCTCCAGGCCCACGTCCTCGGGGGCCGGCGGAGAACCGTCCACGCCGCACGCGGCCGCCAATGCAGCCTGGGCGAGGCTGCCCTCCAACCTCTCAATCTGAGAGAGAGAGAGAGAGAGAGAGAGGGAGAGAGGGACAGGGAGAGAGTGGATGGGAGGTTAGAGAAATGTACGAAAAAAAAAAGAGCAAGAGGAAGCCCAGAAAAACAACACACAAAAATGACCTCAGTTATTAAAAAAAAAAACGTTTTCCTCTTGATTTTTCCTGTCATGATGAAGCAATCAACTAGTCACTTCTCCTGTAGGCATTAGGTCAATGCCTTTCTGGAGTGCAATTGTGTGTGTGCGCGCACACACACACACACACACACACACACACACACTTATATATGTTAAAAACAGGCTACATGTATATAGCACAACTTTTGCAACCTAAAATCTTAGAAGAAAGCCAATTTTCTTCATTTTCTTTAACTCTTTAGAAGTTAGAATAGAAGTTATTCTATTTTAGTATTTTAGTATATTTTGTATATTTTATTTCATTATTTTAAATACAACTCTGCAGCAAGCAAATAACAAAGAAGAGAATAATTATAAGATTACCGCATGCCAGTCGTACTTTACACCTGTTGGGGCCGTCTGACTGAAAAATCATTTTAGCTGATCGGTTGGGAGTTTTCTTGTTCCCAACACCTTCGTGTCGGTTCCGCTGTCAAAATAATCCAACTGTCCGGATTTGTGTGGATCACAAACCATGGAGTCGCCAAAAATGTACTTATGACTTTCGGGACTATTAAAGTCGCCTGAAATGTTTACAAACGTTCAGGTCTTCATATCTAAAACTGCTGCTCAATTACGGTCACATTTTGACAGCTTAAAGGCTGAACGAACCGAGACCACACGAACCAACGCGCTCGTCCCGACGCGCGTCGAACAAGCGCCGCGCTCGTCCCGACGCGCGTCAAACAAGCGCCGCGTTCGTCCCGACGCGCGTCGAACAAGTGCCGCGCGCCCGCACGTGACGAACCTGCCACAGTAAACACCGTCTTCTCGGCCGGTTTCACCACATTTGAACAACACACACACACGCTGGTTAAAACCTCACCACATCACAACACCGTGTTATTACAAGAGTGCGCTCTGACAAAAGTGGCAAGTTTGAAAACCCCCGAATAAAACGTGGCTGTTTTTACCTTGCCATTCTTTAAACGAAGCACTTGCTCCCAGTGCATGTCCCTAAAGTGTCTTTCCCCGCGGATGTCGCGCGCTTCATTGAGCCGCCATCCCATTCGCTCTGTCTGCCGAACGCGAGGAGCTCCGTAGTTTTATTTGCGCTTTCTCGGACTTGCCGAACTTGTTTTGAAACGCGAGTGGCACTTGAGAGCGGATTGGCTGATGGAGCGGGAGCTCCGCCCACCGGCCCGATGATCCGATGACCTCATCCTCAAATCCTGCAGTTCCGCCCGGAGCGCGTGCAAGTTGTGCGGCGCGAGCGTCAATCATCTGATATTAGACGCTATCAATTGTAAATATACTGACTTCACTTTGGGGTAGGGACGAAAAAAAACAAAATAAGAATATTTAAGGAAAATTACAGGCAACACGTGCAATAAATAATAGTGCATCATGTAACAGATTGTATATAGATTGTGATACATAATCGTTTGTGCTTATAGTCTTCTATTGTAGTTTATGGAGTTCCCTATTCGTGGTCAGACCTAATTTGCTCAGGAAATTCTGCAGTTTTCATAGGAAATCTCTTTTTCCCCAGTGTTGTAGTGAACTCCACCGTTCAGACCAACATTGTCAACACAAACGCAGGTCTCTATGTAAATCATCTAATCTGATGGATATTTGTGAGAAACCAATTACCGAAACAACAATGAAGTGGAAAACAAGTTAGTCAGGTTAGTCGTCTGTCATCGCAGGTTTTAAACGCCGTGATTTCTTGTCATCAATGTAAATGTGTTGTATGTTTACAGGATAAATGTATTGTATGTTTAAAGAAGTGGGCTACAACGTTAAAAAGCAACACCAGAGAGAGAGAGTTCCTCGCAGAGTTCATACCTATTACATTACTCGTTTGATGCCAGACTCTTGAATAACACTTGCGGATAGGAACGTGTTGTGGTTTTGGCCGGAAATAGTAATGAACTAACATAGTGTATAATGTCAAAGTACCCGCTGTGTGTCAACACGTTACTATATAACCCTAACCCTGGGTTTCGAGTGCAGGATGAAGATGGTTTTAGTCGGTGTGATTGTAAACACCCAGTAACAGACTACCTGTCAGAATGAGTTTCCTCTGATATTCTGATGCACTTTCAACATATATGCCTACTGGCAGACAGCAGACTAATCACAGGACATGGAGTGGCTGTGTTGAGTAAAATACTTTGGCTTAGGTGAAGACCGTAACGGTGTTCACCACACATCAGACTTAAACTCATAACTAGCTTCTGTGGAATTACAGTAACTGCCACAGAGGTACAAAACGCCATGTAAGCACACCAAGCCTCCGCCAAGCTGTTGTCTGACGGCACCATGTGGGCTGGATGGGTGTGTTCTGTTGTGCCTGGGGCACTTGAGCAAACAGCACAACACAATAGCAGAACAGGATTACGCATGCGCCCTCGAGACCCTGCAAAACCTCACGACAAACGCACGCCCTGGTTTATATGCTACTACTTAACACGGATGATGGCTACTCAGTGCAGGTCAGCCACCAGGAAGAAGGCCAGTCAATCCTACATGTGACATCCACACACACAAGTTAGTTTATATATATATATATATATATATATATATATATATATATATAACACATCCACAACCACACAATACACGGCCACGGATATGCAACACACAACCACGAACCCACAGCATAACCGCGGACAATCCAACATATCTCCCACCAAAGAACAAACCGTGTTTACATCCCAAACAATACGGACCGAACAATAGTTCAGCTCAAGCACAAAACTCAAAAAAAGCTGTTGACTGAAAACATATACACACTGAAATAAATGAAGTGGCGGAACCTGGTCACTGATTATAAATGTCTTGATAAATTCTATGAAGATAAAGCAAAACAAATAAACACATCAGATGCACCATGAGATGCAAGGAGGAACGTCTATACTCATAGTCAAAGCAAGAGAATTAAAGTTTGAGTGCCATGAATAAGAGTTGGCTGCTTACTCAATGTGGAGGAGGTTAGGCAGCCTTCATGGCCCGTGTGTTCATGTGTGAACTGTTTTTTAATCTGAAAACACGCCCCAGCCAGGAGCCATCTTGCGTCATCCTCTCCAACCACAGTACACACAATTGGCAAATTCACGAGACGTAGAGGAACCAATACCAATAACACGTTGGTAATATTGCAAGGATGTTTACATTCCAAATTAATTCTTAGTACTCAAATGGCGCATTTCCACTAGGGCCTGCTTGGCGCGGTACGGTTCGATTCGCGACGGTTTGTGAGTGTTTCCATTAGTACCAGTACCCTGTGAGCCGGCCCCTTTGGGTACTTTTTTCGTACCGACTCGCTTGAGGTTCTAACCGTTCCGAAGCGGTACAGTTCTGTGACGTGGAGGAACAGCATGACACTGATTGGCCAGGGAGTGTCGTCACAGGTTGCGTCAGGAGAGCGACTCCTCCGCTATGCTATGGACTCCTCAGCCATTTTTAAAACCCAAGGAGCGAAGTCTGTTCCCTGGTCAAACGCCGAGGTACAAACCTTTCTGTTAATAATCAGCGATCAAAAAATCCAGGGCGAACTGGACGGGGCCACTAGAAATGTAAAGGTTTTTAGCGAGGTTTCCGCGCTAATGGCCACTCATGGCTACCAGCGGTCCGTTCAGCAGTGCCGGTCGGTCCAAGCTAAAAAAGCTTAACGCGATTACCGGGCGGTGAAGGACCATAACGGACGCAGCGGAGCAAACCGCAAAGACTGGAAATGGTTCCAGCAAATGGATGTCATATACGGTCACCGGCCAGCCAGTAACGGAAGAGAAAACGTGCTGGACAATGTCGGTGCTGGAGGCCACGGAGAATGGTGAGTGTATTGTGATTTCACAGTTTTACTACTAGGCTCGTAAAAGATGTAATATGAATGTAATATGAACGCATCTATTGTAAACGCAGGAATTTAGAGCTGTGTTTGTAGTTATTGTTACCACCACAGTCACTACTGTACAATAGCTAGCTCTTAGCCTTGCTAGTTGCTAGTTAGCTGTAGCCATAAACACAGCATGAGCAGCGATGACGTGCTACACATTTTGTGCAGTTACGCTATATTGTTGTTGCTTTCACGGGAATACTTGTGTTTAATATTTGTTATTTTTTACGTTCAAGATTCCCCTTCCACTGACGAGGCGAGCGGAGTTGGCGGAAAATGTTTCCTTCAACCGGGCTTTCCTCGGGGTGCTTGGCGAACTTGTGAACACCATGCGAGACAGACGCCAGTAAAAGCACACAAAATGTTGCTTGTAGTACTATAAATATTTATTTCATATAAAGCTATACGTATATATTTGCTTTTTGCACTTTTTTAAAACTATAACTATATTATTTACATATGTTGTACTTTAAATATCTATATTTCATAATAAAGTTTGATTTCATTTGATTGTATGACTGATGCTTTTTATGCAGGGTGTGTTCAGCCTGTTTGAGTAATACCAAATTATTATCAATAATTAGAGCAATCACATACAATAATGAAGATAAAGATAAATAAGATACAATAATGCTATGTGTTAAGGGGCGTCGACCGGTGTTGTGGTCGTATACAAATGATGTCACGACACTACAACCCGCGCGCCAACAGCGACTCCACCCACATTGGGGTGTTTCACCATTGTAATGGAAACACAACGCGACCGTTCCGTTGCGAATCGACCCGTACCGAACCGTACCGCGCCAAGCAGGCCCTAGTGGAAATGCGCCAATAGTACCCAGTTTGCTCAAAGTGCCACCGGTGAAATCTGAACACCTGACTCACATTTCCTACCGTTGGAATGTCTAATTTCGAAGCGCTAACAAAGGCTAACAAGGATTGGACACAATGGAAAGGCAATGGAACATTTGTGAAATGCTAACCGACATGTATTCTCTAAGTTAGCATTGTTCACTCATTGAAGAAGGCAAGACTTCACAGCTTTGTATCTGATGTTATCTTCTGTGCAGGAAATAAATAAAATGTCTCAAGAGTTTAAAATAACGTCAGCCTTTTCATTACTGAAATGCTGAAATACCCTAATAATGATGCTTATGTGACTGAGGAAAGATATTGCCCTACTTTCAAATGCCTGAGTATTTTCTGAAACATGGTGCTGACTAAAACTACATATAAAAGTCCAGGGCCAGTCAGAGGTTCCATTACTCATTCAGTCAAAAGCAGTAAACAGTATGACAAGCGTAATAAATAACATTCAGTTTTTACACAAATTCGATTTAGTGTTAACAAGGTCAATGATTTGACAAATGCTACAACAAGTGTTCATATTATCTTTCAAATTATTGCTATATCAATTCATTTAAAAACGCTTGGAATAGCCACTTGTATTGCATTACCACATTACCATTATTTATAGCTTATCCCTATCAACCTTCTGAAAAAGTCTCATATATTTGTTGTCTTATTATATCGAACCTTGCTGTTAGGGATCTGTGTGTATGGGAATCTATAATTATCAAGCTGTAAGAAATCGAACTTGTACTGACACGATATTCCAAATATTTAACACCAGCCAAATTCTTCCAAGATCATAAACGATTTTGCATGGATTGTAAGTCCATGTTGGTATTTTCTGAAGTACTATGAGGCCTCATAAATGGAGCATTATGCACATACTGTAAGAGTTTCCTTGAGAGGCAGCAGACCACTGACTGTGTCAATATTAATTCACCACTAGTCTAGACCAAAAAAAAAACGGAGTGTCTATTTGCACCCGGGTACAAGTAGCATTTGCCACACAGCGAGGCTATTTTCACCCCTTAATTAAAAAAAAAAAGCGAACCCATCTGCGCATGTCTACCAATGAATGCGCGGGAGCGAAAAGGCGCAAATTCAAAGGAACCGAAACGGAGACAGTAGGAAACGGTAAGCAGAATTTGGTTAATAGTTATGTATAAAGGTCCATCACTCAATTTAACTTTACATTTTAAGATATATATTTAAGAAATAGTGTGAGAATTATTATCCAACGAACACTGATATATTTTTGAGCTAATAGGAGCATAATAGTGGCGAACGTAAAGTGTTACCGGGTGGGGGGTGTAAAATGGACACAGCGAGAAAAAAAGACAGATTTCAAGTGTGCAGAAACAGTCTAAATAGTCGTTTGAACTAACCTAGTGAAAACCGGGACATTAAATAATTTTTATTTTTTGCCGCGACCGAATATTAAAAAGAAGACAAACCGGGACAGCGACGTGAAAACCGGGACAGGTGGCAACACTAACTGGCGCTACAGAGCTTGGAGGCGGACACAAACGCTGAGGAGAGCGAGATTTATTAAGAGGAATGATCATGATCAAAGTCGTTCAAACAGACAGGGGTCATAACGGGCGAGCCATCCAGGTTTGACAAATAAACAGGCATGACGATACTAAGAATTAAACTAAGACACCGAACGAACACTTTAAACCAAACACGGGGTAAACGCATACAAACTAGAAAATCAGGCTACAGAAAACACAGACGACTGAGCAACGAAATGAGTAGAACTCACAGACCAGAAAGCGTAGAACACTGAACAAAGAGCATGAATAACAAGAGCACAACACGACCAAAGAGCATGAATAACAAGAGCACAACACGACCAAAGAGCATGAATAACAAGAGCACAAACTAACCAAATAGAACAAAACAACCAATAACCGATAAGTGAAACACTGGGACTATAAATACACAGAACTAAACTAGACACACACAGAACTAAACTAGACACACAGGTGAAGACACTGATGACACGGGCGTGTCAGACGAGGGGAAACCATGGAGACAGACATGCAGGGAACAACACAGACACAAGGACAGGAACAAGTGACAGAGAGGGGGGTGTAGCCCTACGTGACATTGCTATCTTACAAAAACAAATTTGTCCAGTCTATTTTTTGAGTTTTGTGTAAAATTATATAATTTTGTCTTTTTGTTCTCTATTTTTGTGTTGTTTCAGTACACACAAAGGACATGAATGTGTATAACAAAAGATGTACAGTCCTTTTGAATTAAGGTTTTTGCATGACAGAGTCAATATGCCAGACTTATAATGTAATGACTATTTTATATAAGCTAATATTTGTGTTTTCTCCCAAGAAGGAAGAAAAGCTAAAGAACATTTGTGAAGGATACTCCTTCGACAGTTGTGAGGAATTCCAGAGAGCACTGAGATTATGGAGTGAAGAGGGCTACCATCCAATGCACAAAATTAAAATTTATTTAAACATGATGTAAATAATAAAAACCCCAATTTATTTCTTTAAAAAATGTACAAACCATCCAGAAAAAATGAATTAAAAAATCAAATCTGTCTTCTGCATTCTGTGAAATTAAATAAAATTAAAGAGGCTGATAATGTACTGGCAGGAAGAATATTTGTATACATCATACTGTAACGCTGGCGACTGGGTGAAGGACGAGACACAGAATCCTGTTCGCTACAGACGTTACTTTATTTGTCTTTACACATATAGCGCAGACAGTGCACGTTTAACACTCATATAGAGACACGTAGACTCAGACAACGACGAGCACAAGACACTGCGCGAACGCACATTAAATAGACAAACTACATAAACCCCACATGATGACGAGACGAGCCACAGGTAAAACGAATTATCACAGGACGCAACCGCACCCACGGAGATCCACTGACGCAGACGACGTAAACACACGCCCAAAGGGAGGGGTCGGGGACCATAACGTGACACATACAATGTGGTGTACATATCAGGGTGCTACAGACAGATATTAACTTGTGTTACATTTTGTTTTAACATTATTTATCACTGGCAGTGTATATTACATGTAGTATTTACCATGTGATTACTGCCATTAGCGGTAAGCGACTTAGGATAATTAAATTGCTATTTAAATTCTAAGCATGGTAAAGAAAAAGACTCACAAGTGAAAAACAAAATTCAAACAGGTCTACCCCATAACCCCAAATAAAAGTATCTTCACTTCTTGTAAAATAATTTGTAAGTAAAATGGAACACAAAAGAATAGTACTAATCTTTGATAAATCAAAATGTTGGGTGCAAATAGCACACACTGCTGCATATACCCGGGTGCAAATAGCACACACTGCTATGTACACCCGGGTGCAAATAGCACACATTGCTGCATATACCCGGGTGCAAATAGCACACACTGCTATGTACACCCGGGTGCAAATAGCACACACTGCTGCATATACTCGGGTGCAAATAACACATACTGCTGCATATACCCGGGTGCAAATAGCATCTGCCAAAAAAAAATGAGGAAACAGTCAAATCGCAGTTCTGGTGCCAAACACATTCTCACTTTCTCTCTCTCTCTCTCTCTCTCTCTCTCTCTCTCACACACACACACACACACACACACACACACACACACACACACACACACACACACACACACACACACACACACACACACACACACACACACTCTCTCTCTCTCTCTCTCTGCCCACCACCCACTATGCTCATATTCAGTCAGAGTCTGGTTCAGAATTTCATGGAAATCCGCTTTCTAGTTTCTTTAAAGAGGACAGATGTCACAAACAAAGGCCCTATTCACCATCAGTGGACAATTACATAACGAGAACCACAAACACACACTCTCTCTCTCTCTCACACACACACACACACACACACACACACTGGACTCAAACATGGAATGTGATGGCTCTAATGACTGTAAGGTGTAAGGTGCAGTACTACAGACACTGGTGAAATGGTGGACCAGAACTCAAGGAAGTGGAGAACACTGCAGTCATGCTGTGCCAGGCAGCTTAACGGAGCCTTTCACGAGTGATTACGTCAAAACAAAGTCTGTGGAAGTTTCTTAAAGGTTTCCCTTCACATTCACACACACACACACACACGCACGCACGCACACACACACACACACACACACACACACACACACACACACACGAACGCACGCACGCACGCACGCACGCACGCACGCAGGCACGCACGCACGCACGCACGCACGCACGCACACACACACACACACACACACACACACACACACACACGAACGCACGCAGGCACGCACGCACGCACACGCAGGCACGCACGCACGCACGCACGCACGCACGCACGCACGCACGCACACACACACACACACAAACACTGGTTAAAACTCACAAAAGTGGCACACTTTAGAAATACTCAGCCATGTTCATGCACAATATATGCAAACACTGATGTATTCAGCATTATGCAAATTAGTCACTCAATGGTTGAATATGCAGAATAAATATTATCAATTCAAATGTGCATGTAAGTGGAGAACTTACTGTACTAGTTGGAGAGGTAGAGGGTGAGGACTCTGGCGTAACCAGATTGAGGATAAGTTCTACTGGAGAAATCATTGTGACGCTGAGGTCAGAAGACCACCAGCAGCACCCAGAGGACCACTTGCTGCACACACTTGACTCAACCCTGAGGTGCCTCACGCCGACGGTGTGTCCAGAACCTCTAACTGGGTCTCAGCTCTGACCCAAATAACACATGAACCGAACGTCTCGCTATTTCAAAACGTGATTACCACAAGTAAGCTGTAAGCTTTGTGAGAGGTCCATGGAACCTGAGCAATGTTCTCACGTTCATAACAATGTCCACTGGGGTCCCGGTGTCCTTAGAGCAACAGATGGATTCATTTAGGACGGATCTACAGCAAGATGAAAAAACGCAGCAGATTTATCATATTTGAACGACAAAGCAGCTCGGCTTCAAGTTATTCAAAGAATGAGATGATTAAAAGGAACAGCTTTCTGGGGTGTGTGCCTGTGTGAAAGAAACAGGAAGAATGAAAGAGAAAACAAGAACCCAAGCTTTCTTTCCCCTCTCCCGTCGTGTACCCATAATCAGCAAGTCCAGGGCTTTAGACAGCTGAAGTAGTACCCACTCTCCTTGCCTGTCTTAGAGAGCGCAGCCAATGAGCATGTGAGCTGAAGACCTAATCCAATGAGCACGCGCACACAGCGCATTCTTTGAACCAATCAGCGCTCATGGTCCAGGGTGTGCAAGCCAGTGACTGGCTGCAGTCCAAACAGTACAAGCAGTGGGCTAATGAGGTATACACCAAAAAACATGGATCCCGAACAAGAGAGAGTTCACAACAGCCAGTGTTTGAACTAAGTAAGAAGCAGCTGAATTAGCAAAAGCCAGTAAACTCTCAAAGCCATGAAACCATGGTGAGATTACATATGACTAATTGATGAACAATATAGTGTGTATGTGTGTGTGGGGGGTGTGTGTGTGTGTGTGTGTGTGTGTGTATGCGTGTCCCATTTGGAAAAGAGCTAGGGTGCATGGGAAAGGGGTGGGGCCAAAACAGCCAGAAACTTCTCAATGGAAAAGAATCAGGAGGGGAGAAAGAGAGAGAGAGAGAGAGAGAGAGAGAGAGAGAGAGAGAGAGAGAGAGAGAGAGAGAGAGAGAGAGAGAGAGACAGTGACAGACAGAGAGGCAGAGTGTGAAAGAGAGACACAGAGAGAGACATACAGACAGAGAGAGAGAGACACAGAGTGTGAGAGAGAGAGAGAGAGAGAGAGAGAGAGACAGTGACAGACAGAGAGGCAGAGTGTGAAAGAGAGAGAGACACAGAGAGAGACATACAGACAGAGAGAGAGACAGAGTGAGTGAGAGAGAGAGAGAGAGAGAGAGAGAGAGAGAGAGAGAGAGAGAGAGAGAGAGAGAGAGACACCAGATAAACCAACCTCATCTCCACATTCAAACACCACCATGAGTTATTGTCAGCCAGTGGCTGTATTATGTCTCTGAGGTAGCAGAAGGCAATAGAGGTAGAAAAAATTAATCAGGTGGAAATCATCAAAGAGTCCTCTCAAAGTTCCTCTCTGTTTATTTAACAACTTCTAGAAATGTCCTATTGACACTTCATGCATGTCTTGTGAGGAGCAGCTTTTCCAAAGGTCATGTTTGTGCTCCACCACTGAGCTCACAAAGAGGTCATGGCAGGTGGCCCTGGTGCTGAGGATCAGCCAATGAGATGCTGTGGCTACTGAAGAGCATCCTAGGACTCTCACCCGCAGAACAATGGCGGAACGGTCTCTCCATCACACTATCACTCCGTGATGAGCTACTAAACGTTCGGTATTCCACTTCACCGCGCATTCCCCGCATTACGCCCGTCCGACGACCGACGGATTTCTTGCCACATCCTTTTCCCCGCTCTCTAACCTGCATATTGTAAACGTGCACGCCTTCCTGGGGATTCCCGCTCACAAGCCTCTGTGTTTGTGTCCACGACTTACTTACCTTTGGGCCATATCTAGCCACAACATACCTGCCACAGTCATACTTGGAATGCAAGAGCCACTCCTGAGGTTGAAGAGCATGTGATTCATCCTTCTTCATGTGATGTAATTTAGAAAAGATGTAAGAACTTTCTAGAATTGTACCTTTGCATTGACAATCACACTGGCATGAGTAGCGTATACTGACACGTGCACTGATGAATTACTGGACTGTTTCACAATAGGCAGGATTTCCAGACAAAAATAGGAATACAAAAAAAATGGAATCGGTTGGAATCCATTTTCTACACATGCACACAAAAACATCCTGGTTTTTAGGGGTACAAGCTTATGAACTAATTTTGTTTTCTTGTATTTTAAAGAGTCAGTCTCACACATACCACTACATATCTGGACCAGGTTAGTAAGTAACATTCCTGTTTAGTACGAAACTTCATAGATAGTTCATAGATATCTGCTTCATAGATTGTTCATAGATATCCACTTCATAGAAAGTTCATAGATATCTACTTAATAGCTATATGAAGTTATACTCGGTGGAACAAGCCACTCTAAAAGGTCCTTCGTGTTCACAACTGTGATGTTCTGTTTCTATGTTAAGCGGACGTTTCTAAGCGATATGTTAATTGTGTCCAAATCTATGCGAAGACAAAGAGCACGAGAGAACAGTGAGAATGTTACGTTCTTATTATTTCAACATCTCATCGGTTTTGCCAAATTGTGAAGTTTTATTCACACTCATGAGAGACGAACTGTGAAAAAAGCAATTTCACACCCTCCTCCCCTCCCCCCACTGAACCGCCACATCCATTAATTCATCGGGACTTCAGTATCATTCTTGCTGTTCTTTTATGGCGCAGGGGACGCGTATGTCAATGAAGGAATGCAGTAGAAGAGATGCCTGCATTGTAAAAACCTGTCACTCTCCACATCACACACTCCCTCAAACTGATAATTCATGCAAATACATAAAAGCTTTTGTTTGGATTTTTGGATTCAGAAGTAAAACAGCTGCATCAAAATCCCAATACTGCGTGTACAGTGTGTGTGTAAACGCAATACATAAAATGCTTACGTAAAACAATGCTTGCTACTTTTGCTAACAGTTAGCTATGTTGTGGGGGGTAGCTAGGGGTAGCTAGGTGTAGCTAGGGTTCTTCATGCCAGTTTTTTCCTTTCAGCTTTGTACAGGGTGGCCGTGTTCACTCTGTAGTCAGAGCTGAAGCACTCGAGTTGTTGTGGCAATAAATATTGAATGTTTTTGATGGGGGAGCCCACCGTGTCAGTTAACATAAGAATGCATGGTCAGTGACTTCTACACAAGCAGGAGGTAGGTGTAGCATAGGGCGTAGTGTGCTGCATCTCACTGTACTGTAAATGTGAACAAACCTACACAAGTGAACCAAATCACACTTTCCCCCAGCTTATAGCCTTTTATAGCATTTTGCTAATGTAACATGCATTACCTCAGCAATATTCACTGTGCTTTTGTTTTTATCATGTTTTCACATCATGTTTTCACTTCTATTTATTTATTGTCCTTAAATAATTAAGGACAATTGAAACACACTACGTACAGATGTCATTCAATGGTAATGTTCTTTTCTACCAGGGCCTGAATTGTACATAAAACCACAGTACTATTGTTGCTGCTGATGTATATTTATTGCTGTCTATTTACAAAGAGACACAATCTGTGTAATTGTTTATTTGTAGATCAGTTATCTGTGGTCCTGCTGTCCCGTATATCCCCGTAGCGTCACCCAAAACCAGACTACTGTATCGTAGCCCCAGACCTGATCATAGCCCCAGACCTGGTCACACCACATGACAGTTTTGGTGAAGTACTTGTAAACGTCAGAGCTGAATATATATATATATATATATATATATATATATATATATATATATATATATATATATATATATATATATATATATATATATATATATCAGTAGCGAACCGTGACCATTAAACCTGGGCCCACTCCCCCCGAAAAAATGTGTTTCCTTTCCTAATTAACTGCAATAAATAAATAAAAAACTGAGACGACAGTACAGCTTTAGAAACGCAATAAACAATATCTGTACTAGATAACTTCTTAAGCAAAATAAGGTTCCAACAAAATAAGGTTTACAGCTCCGTGTTCATCGGAAGCGGAATATGCAAACAACGCGCTCAAGGGAATGAATCGAAACTAGCTAGCGGTGGTACGCTAACGACAGCTAGCGTCGCCACAGCGGGCGGAAATTATCATACAGTTAAGCCCGCCCACTAAGAGGGAAGATATGATTGGTCAATTTTACTGTCATTTGAAACTGGTATTGCGCTGAATTATAACTGCCAGGCCCTCTGTAAACGAACAGTGGGCATCACAGTCCTGATAGGGGGAGACACAGGCTCAAAGGCTTCCACTTAACCCCTCACCTTCCAACACAGATTGAATAGACACGGTTGAATAATGTTTTGCTTATATTTTTGTAATTGTTTAGATGTCGATTGTCAAACTGTAAGTAGATTTTTTTAAATTGGATAAATTATATATATTTATGTTTTAAGAATATTTTAGGCCCTCAGAGAGGGCGTAGAGGGCCCTGACAGTTCCACACTGATATATATATATATATATATATATATATATATATATATATATATATATATATATATATATGAATACACACACAGGGAGACAGACTGACTGACAGACAGACAGACTGACTGACTGACTAGTGGTTTAAGAATGTACCACTGAACGCATCATTGTGGGTATTACACCATTCCCAAACGGAAAGGAGGCAATGCCGCAAAAACACTGTTCTAAAGGAAATGAGTGTGTGTGTGTGTGTGTGTGTGTGTGTGTGTGTGTGTGTGTGTGTGTGTGTGTGTGTGTGTGTGTGTGTGTGTGTGTGTGTGTGTGTGTGAATATGTGTGGGAGCACCCACAATCTATTCACTAGTACAGCGAAACAGGAAAAGACAGAGACACACCCCACCACACCCCCACACCTACCCCCCACACACACCCCCCACACCTACCCCCACCCCCCACACCCCTAGGTCTGCCTAAAATATACCCTGCACCTTCCACATGCCCCCTGAGCTGCAGAAGTATGTTAGGTTACCCAATACTCCCCTTTAGCTGTATAAGCATGTGCGGTTACCCAACATCTTTCCACATGACTATGTATTGTTTCTTATTCAGGAGAACAGGCAGTGAAAACATGCCCGGCTGTGACTTCCCTTATGCACATTTGAATAGTACAGTTCTATAACATTTTAACACATGCATTATGCAAATTTCACTGACACAGAAACACACACTCGCAAAAACCCATCCATTAAACACCCGTCCATTAAACACCTGTCCATTAAACGCCTGTCCATTAAACACCTGTCCATTAAACACCTCTCAATTAAACGCCTGTCCATTAAACACCCATCCATTAAACACCTGTCCATTAAACACCTGTCCATTAAACTGATGTGCTCAAATTACCACTAGATGGCGCCAGACTATTCACAACTCGTGCTGCATTGAAGAGACTGAAAGTAAATGAAAGCATGATAGCGAAACTGTGTGTGTTGCACGTGTGTGTGTTGGGTGTGTGTGTGTGTGTGTGTGTGTGTGTGTGTTGCGTGTGTGTGAGGCCTCTTCGTGTCTCGACCTTGTTGAGCAAGGATGACCAGATCTTTATGTAAAAAATGCTGCATTCCTGAGAGATTTAAAGGAGACAGGAGAAAACAGGAAATACCAGTCCTGTCATATCTGCTGTGTTTGGGATCAGCCCTCCATCTTACCATTACTCCAACAATACACACCATCCCCACAGCATTCCAAATATCCCACTATTACACATTATACAACAACATCAACTATACAAATCAGAAATCCATATATATCTAACATTTTTATCTATAGTCTATAGACACACTTCTTGTCATCACAAACAAAGTCAAATGCCTACATGCCCACAGTCCTAATTACTATGTACATAAAGACCCCTGCAAATGAATATTCACCTCTGTGTGCTGAGGCCTTTGAGTTAATGAGTGGATTACCACAAAAAAACCAGAATAACAAGATCCAAAACGGACCCGTGCTGGCATGTTACTCGGTCAACTCTACTAATAATAACGATGATTACTTAAAACAGATTGTAGTGTAAGTATCAGTTAAACATATGCGCGTGGGGGTCTGTGTGTGGAGGTGCATACGTTTGCACCCCAGTGTTGGCTGGTGCTGTTATGGGCGTTGACCTAAATAAATAATTTACTCATGAATATTCATAAGACATGAAACAGGCTGATTAAACTGAGCAGAGACATCAAAGATATGCACGCGCCCTCTCGCTCTTTCTAAAACGAATCTTAAAACTCAAATAAAATCCACACACACGAAACAAAAAGCAACAAAGACCAGCGTTGTCGTGTCGTGTGTGTCTGCCAGCACATCCAACATTTCTGAGACAAGTTCTCACGAGTCTCTGATGAGTTTGGCTTCGCTGGTGCGCCACTTCCGACACTCCCCACAGCATCCGAGACGCGGCAGCCGTGCAGCCACAACCTTCGAGGCCGAGAAACGCTTCCGCTCTGAGGGCAGAGAGGCCGGCACAGGAAACAGGAAATGGCACACAGCCCTGTGACCAAGATCACAGATGCAGGGCGTGTATGCACAGGCACACACACACACACACATGCGCACACACACACACACACACACACACACACACACACACACACACACACACACACACACACACACACACACACAGAGAGACAGTCAGACATACACCCACACACACACACACACACACACACACACACACACACACCTGTGCCCAATCAGACATCCCTTCTGACTACATATTGTTTTGTTACCATGGAAACCAGCAGTCTCAGAGACAGGGAAGATAGGAGAAAAAGAGACAGTGGGAAGAAAGGATGCAAGAGATAGAGTGAGAGAAAGAAAGAGAGATAGAAAGAGAGATGCTGGACAAAGCTGATGCAAATGAGCTTAGAACAGGACAGAACAGGAGAGCATGTCAGATAAAGGAAGAGAGAGATAGATGAAGAGAGATGAAGAAAGAAAGAAAGAAAGAGAGAGAGAGAGAGAGAGAGAGAGTGAGCGAGAGAGTGAGATGTCAATAATCATTGAAGCACTCACATTTTAATTTCAGTAGCTGAATTAGCGTGTTTAAAGGAACCTTTTCACACGGATGACACATTTCAGCATAGAATGCCAGAGCTTAGCCTGTAGTTTTCTACGCCAGACCTGGCGCTCTGATATCAGCGTATGCATAACAGGTCCCATGGCAGGGCTCACACCAGAGTCCCCACACAGCTGCTCAATAACAGGCACGTCCGGCCTAGTGTTACTCAGAGCTAAGAACAGGAGAATAAAAGGAAGAAACCCAGTCAGTTGAACTGCAGAGGTGTATAATCCAGGTTCAGAAAGTAAAAGTCCTCACCAGGATTTTGCTCTGGCTTCCTGGATTGTGATGATTCCACTAATTTTACCTGGATTGCTAATTAGAAAATCTAGCAAGCTTGAGCAAAATCCTGGTGAGGACTTTTACTTTCTGAACCTGGATTATACACCTCTATTGAACTGGCACGAGTTTGTTTTGGGGGGAGACGTATATGTGCACTCATGCTGTATTTCACTTTGTCTTTTTACATATTGTGGGATTGAGAAAGAAAAGAACAGTGAGGAAAAGAAGAAAAGAAGAGATTCATGCAAATGACAATAAAAGTTGCTCTTACGCTCACCTCACACACACACACACACACACACACACACACACTGAAACAGAGATTCTGAGGTAAAACGAGAGAAGCTTAAGACAGATCAGCACGACACCGATTCCTTACACACCTGCTTTCGTGAAGCCAGGAAGGTAAATCTCTATTGACTCACTGAGAAGAGGCGTCAACACATGATTTATCTCAGCACACAGCCAGTTACATCTGAATCCCCCTCCCTAATTGTACACAAGGACCCTTTAATCCAAACAGGTTGTATCAGAGTCAATGTGCACTCTCCTGTCCTATACTCAGGCCTTTATTAAAGCAGGCGTGCTAAACACTGCAGAAGCGGCTTGTGTGTAACTGGAGCCGAGTGAAACCATAAAGTGATACAGAGAGAAACAAAAGAGAGACCTGAGATAAGCATCTATTACTGTGATCAATATGGAGGTTTATGTTACTCAAATCAATAAGACATATTTTCTCATAGTGCGTTACTGTGTAATAATGTGGGCGTGGTCATTGGGTTGCACACACCCTCACCAGTTGTGGTGAAGGGACGGATCGCATAGAAACTTCACGCTTTAAGTTGGGGGGTTGAAACGTAATCGTTGACATTCAAAAAAAATGGGTGGCCAGTCCTACAGCAGGGCTCAGGTGACAACTTGCATCTGGAAATCAAAGCTAATATCTTTATCGGGCTGTGAATGACTCTAGGTCTCTCTCTGCTTTTGCAGGGGACAGATTTTATAGATTAACGTTCAGTAGTGAAACATAAGCTGCGTCGTCACCGTGGCCACTTCACACGCCACAGTGTGATATCATCTGGCCAGCAGAGCAGATGACCCGCCTGAATGTGGACGTAAAACGCAGACAATCACAACAACGAGACAATCACAACAATTTCATGGGAAATCCCCAGAAGTTCAGTGGTGAACCTGTGACTGACATGGAACTGGAATTTTAAAAGTTCGAGGTGTAATGAATGTGCGGTGTAAGGTGTGACACATTTGTTCAAGGAGACGGGCTTCGACACAACAAATACACAACAAATACGCAACAAATACACAATGGCAACACTACAAACTTCTGCCAAGAGTATTTGGCTGCTTCCTTCTCCAGTGTTGTTAAAGAAATGACTGACATAGTGGCATTTCACACCGGGAAAAACCAATAGGCAAATGTGTTCTTTGTAAAAATGGAAACTATTGTTACATAGCTTTAATACTCTCAAGATTTTGTTGTATTTTCGGTTTTGAGATTGTGAATGAGACATTTTTCCCTACTACTTATAAAATTGTGAATTGTGATTTTCCAATTGCATGACATAAGGACTGAAAATTCAAATTATAACTGAGAATCGTCAATGAATTCGAAAAATTCTATATTGTTTATTTATTTACTTTTTTAAAATGTCTAAGAGGAGCACATTCAGTGAGGAGATGTTTAAAAAATGTGCAACCTGCAGCTCTTCCTCAACTGGTACCAATTCTGGGTGACACACAGTAGACAAAGACAGAAAGAAGGTTGAGAAAAGTGGACTAAAAATTAGCAATGACTGAAAACAATAAACACGAGTAGGCGTGGCCACAAAAACAGGTTCAAATGTCCCCTATGACATTCTGAACGAAGCTGAACTAACCAATCAGGAAGTGCTGGGAGATAGAGTGGTCAGAACATCCAATCACAGAAGAGTAGGATATTAGCATACAGAAGAATCCACTGCAGATAGTCGAGGTAGTCTACAGGCTTGAAAACAACCTGTCCCACGCACCTTTATCTTCTGACCGCATCTGTCACTCACAAACACCAACGCTGCTTTTACAAGAGGGGTGTGGTTCACTGGGGGGCTTCTCAGCGTACGGAGACGTGTGTACTGCAGCAACATGAAGTGCTTTTGGAAGTTTGGAACTTTAATTGATTTATTGAGCAGGTCTACTTAATTATCAACTAGTCTCTACAGACCCTTTTAGTCTTGAAAAAAGCACCTGTGTCCAAACACACAGGCATATAGAAATGGGTAAAGAGTAACCCAAGAATTCTAGTGACACAAGCAAAGCAAATATATTCTCAAACTTCTTACAACAGTATGAAAAAAACCCTCTCTCTCTCTCTCTCTCTCTCTCTCTCTCTCTCTCTCTCTCTCTCAATTCAAAGACACAAAAATGGGAGCACTCATATTTCTGCATGCATGGCTACGTGCCCACACACTCTCAGACAAACCGTGCACACTCACCTAGGATAGACAGCACAAAGTTACCAAAGATCTTTCAAAAGCTTTCACACAAACACATCAGTAGAAACACTCACAGACATGAAGCCATTTCCTTTCTCTATTGTTGGTGTGCTGTTCAATATCATACAATGTAAAAGACAAATTGTCTCACGTTTGATTTTGCACATAGCACATAGCAGCAGATACATTTGCACATGCACAATGACAGACAGACACACACACACACACACACACACACACACACACACAGGAAGCTAAAAGCCTCTTACCTTGGAGTACTGCCTACGAAGGCTAAAGCGTTGCACCATGCTGACTGAGCAGAGACTTGACTGGGAACACACACACGTTCACTTAACACACACACACACACTTTCTTGCATACAGTAGAAGACATACACACACACACACACACTCTCTCTCTCTCTCCCTGCTTATCGCCAGCTACCACACATCCGCAAACACATCGTACACTCTCTCACCCCTACACACACACACACACACACACACACACACACACACTGTAGTCTGATCCAGATGTAGGCTCTCTGTGGTATATATTGCTAATCTATTGAAGACTGCTGAGAAAAGGGAGAGATAGAGAAAGGGAGAGATAGAGAGAGGGGGAGATAGAGAAAGAGACAGATAGAGAGAGGGAGAAATGCATTCTGCTGTCCTGCTCTGTACTTAGAGCCAATATGAATTCTCTCTCTCCCTTTCTCTGTCTGTACACAGAAACACAAGGCTGTCTCATGCTTCCTGACTGTAAGCTGAGCGGTGTTGCTAGGGGGGGTGAATGGGGCAGGAGGGAGAGGAGCCGACTGTGTTTCTCCCCCCAGAGAGGGTGAAAGAGAGAGAGGGGTAGGGGGAAGGTTTGGGGAGTATAATGGAGATTAAATAGGGTGTGGCTTCCTCTATAAATGATAGATAAATGTCATAGAGCCCCACACACAAAAACACATACATCCACGCGCGCGCGCACACACACACACACACACACACACACACACACACACACACACACACAAACACACACATGATTTTCCAAAGTCTTGCTGTGGAAATCATTAGCTTGCAAAAAGACCCCAGTTTCCATGGTATCTGACCAAATGACCTCATCGACCTTGAGCTCCAGCAGTGCTACTGTGTGAAAGGGTCTGTGAGACTGTCCCTTTAGCACAGTGACACACACACACACACACACACACACACACACACCTTCTGAAGCCATGTAGACTCACTATGCCTACTGTTTTTTTTTTGTTTTATGTGTGCGCATATGTGTGTCTAATACAATCCTACAACCATTCATCACTTACAGTCCTACAGCTGATCGTTTGAGCGCTCCCTCTAGTGGCCAGATTGACTTCATCTTAACATTTTTAGTCCATTGCTTCCTTAAAAAAATTATTGAATATACTTTAACCCATTTAAAATGCTTGCATGTTCATAAGCACAAGTATTATATTAAACATTCAACATTCAGAAAGCAGGAAAAATATGATAAAACACTGCTGATAAAACAATAAAACTGACTATACTGTGCCTACAAACAGGCTGGGCGTCGTCCTAATATTCCATGGAGCACACTTGATTGACAGCATGCACCCCTAGACTCTAGCCTACTACACTTAGCCCACTACACTACTCACGTAGAGCTGAATATTACGCCACATGGAGGGAAGATTGGACTAATATAAACGTACATGCACAAACATCACAATGAGGACGCCAAAGTCACCAGATTCTGGAGTTATGACGTCAGTGTAACTAACGTCAGTGTAACTAACGTCAGTGTAACTAACGTCAATGTAACTAATGTCAGTGTAACTAACGTCAGTGTAACTAACGTCAGTGTAACTAACGTTAGTGTAACTTATGTCAGTGTAACTAACGTCAGTGTAACTAATGTCAGTGTAACTAATGTCAGTGTAACTAACGTCAGTGTAACTAATGTCAGTGTAACTAACGTCAGTGTAACTAACGTTAGTGTAACTTATGTCAGTGTAACTAATGTCAGTGTAACTAATGTCAGTGTAACTAACGTCAGTGTAATGATCTGCTCTGATCTGATCTAATGCCATGTCTGATCGTCTGTCTGTTTTAATGTTTTAAATTGACTGATCCTTCAAGATCACCAAGGAAAACCCTGATTTCTGCGAGAAAGTGCGATCTATAAAATCAAAACGTAGGGCTGGGTCTGTGACTCCAAGACTCCAAGACATTCACTACGGTATCGTAAAGCCCGCGTACAAACATATGAATCAACATTCCAGTTTGACAGCACAGCTATGTGTACGCCTTACGAGAACCGTCCCGACACAAAAATAACTCTGAACACTTAGCAAACGCTTTCACGGACCAGATGCGGCACGTGTAGAAGGAATAAGGGCCAAGATGACTGCATCACACGTGCCAAGACGAGGTTGTTTTTTGTGCATGATGTCAGAGAACTTGAAGTATGCCGTGAATGGAGAAGTTAGACAAGTGACCCAAACACAAGCTGCACATTGTTTTAATCTGTGGAACGAGGGCTTTTAACACCAGGATTCGTCGCCTACCTTTTCCGCATCATCTGCGGGCTGGAAGCACAAGACAACGGGGGGCGTGTCCAGGAAGGCGGAGCTGCTGGGCGTGTCGGAGGTGGAGAGCGACCGCGAGCGGTCCGCCTGCAGCACGGCATCGTGGGAGGCATGGCGAGGGTTCAGAGGGCTTCCTCTCGAAGGCGGGTCAACGGTGTTCCCGCCCACTTTGGACCGAGGGCTCTGTAGGCTGTTCCCTCGTCTCATGCCAGTGGGCGGGGCACTGCTACTGCCACTAATCGCAGCTGCGGAGGAGGGGGGCGGATCCAGAGTGCAGGTAAAACTCAATATCAGGCGTTTAATCTGATGAGACACATTTATGGCACTAGCAAACAGGAAAGGAAAGGAAAAGAAGGAGGAGCAGGAGGAGTGGCCTATTGAGAAGGGGAGGGACAAGTGTTTACAAAGAGACTGACATGCCTGCCTCAGGGAACTGTGGGTGATATGAGACAAAGCATGCTGGGTTTGTGGTAACCCCTTGACCCTTAATTAATCCTGCGATACTATGCATGACCAAAATAAAATCAGTTGTACTACCACCGTGATGCAGTAGAGGGTGCAAGTGCACTTCTTTAGCAGAAGCAAACATTTACACTAGAGTTGCAAGTTTGGATTTGATGTTCAATCAACCAGTATATGATTCGCTGGAAGGTGTACGCTGGAGGGAGCATTTTATTGCCTCTTCCCAGGACATGCATCTGTCAGTCAGCTAAGGTTTTCTTAACTGTCTCGGTGAAGAAATATGAATAGGTCAGAAATGAATAGAACAGTGAGAATGAAGAACAGACCAGGAAGTGAACAAGCAGGCAGACAGACGCACAACTGTTAGGCCACGGTGCCTACGGGCTGGGGCCATGTAGAGAATACTAAACTCAGACAAACCCAAAGCAGAGAAAACAGACGGCTAACAGGTGCTACAAAACAAACTAACAACACTGTTCACACACCATCGCAGCCCCACAACACACACTTTCCCGTCTACAACACTACACACAAGACAATTCCAGCTATAAGTCAGTTACACACAACCCTAGAGGATGTGTTGGAAGATTTTAGGAAAATGACAATAACATTTTCTTCTCAAGCAAGCATATATATACACTGTGTATATATATGTGTATGTGTGTGTGTGTGTGTGTGTGTGTGTGTGTGTGTGTGTGTGTGTGTGTGTGTGTGTGTGTGTGTGATAATAAGGAGAAGGAAAGAGAAGGTTGAGGCTCCACTTACCATCAGATCAATACGGTCGAGCTTTTCTCAGAGTGGCAGGTCAACTAGAGAGAGATAAACAAGAGAAACACACCAAAGATAAAGGTAGGAAGTGAAAACAAAATGCAAGTGAAAGTAGTTATTATAATCTTCTGAGCTGCATGAACATATTTGTCATGACAGAGTTCATTTAACGCCGTGTCCCAAACAGACACATTAGTACATTCTGACAACACACACACTTCTGCTTAAAAAAAAAAAACACATCCACAAAATGTACAAAAATATGACACAATCTATCTTTAACATGTGGCAGACGTTAAATGTGGACGCTGGCAGTGTTCTGCAGTAACCCTGACTCCCACTGTCTCCTGCAGGGCCACATCACAGCTCATCTGCTCCAGGACGGAGGCATTCCCACGTCATGTAAACCAGACGACCCAAACCACAGGGTTCTCCTCGAGAACCAGGACAGTGCTGACCCCATGACACTGGACTGAACCACGGAATGTACTGAATGCTGTGGCCATCAGGAGCTGACCAATTGATTTGTATGATCGAGTGCAGAATTCAGTAACAAGAACCCCAATGATCTCTCTCTGTCTCTCTCTCTCTCGTCTCATGGTTCATAGATTGTGAGCCGACTGTCTGTGTTCGGACTTCCTCTGTGCCTCTGTACCATTTGTGCAGTTAACCCACATATTGGTCCAACACACACTTTAGTGATAGTTCTGCCTCTGCTCATGACACATTCTGGTTATGTGTGTGTGTGTGTGTGTGTGTGTGTGTGTGTGTGTGTGTGTGTGTGTGTGTGTGTGTGTGTGTGTGTGTCTTGTGAAAGGTGCCTTGTGAAAGGTGTGTAGACACTGTGTGAGAAGACAATAGCCCTTCTCAAAAAATAGTGAACTCAGTCATGGGCCAGTCATGGACGCGCACACACACACACACACACACACACACACACACACACACACACACACACACACACACACACACACACACACACACACACACACATTTAAACTCACAAACAGTCCAGTCAAAGGTGAACTAGTCCAAGCCTTAGAACAAAAGGCCTTCTAGAAATCATTGTGTCCACAAACACACACATATACACACAATGCAAAAGCCATTCAGTAATGTTTAGGGTGTCAAAGTGGCTTTGTTTAGTTGTCTTTGCTACAGTGACTCACATCAATGGGGATACTGTGGTGACACCTCTGTGGGAAGAGATCCAGTGCATTCTGCGTGTGTGTGTGTGTGTGTGTGTGTGTGTGTGTGTGTGTGTGTGTGTGTGTGTGTGTGTGTACAGTATAGGACGGTAGCATCTGGTACATTTACTAAATGCTCCATCTATGTTTGTGTGAGTGCTATAGTGTGTGTCCATGTGTTTGTGTGTGTGTGTGTGTGTGTGTGTGTGTGCTCATGTGTGTACTAAAAACTCTTAAGTCAGATGTTTTCAGATTTACTGGTTTCATATCTATCCGTTTCTTTCATACTTCAAATTTTTAATAAGGTATAATAAACATGACCTTGTCAAAGAGCAAAGCAACCATCTAAATTAAAGCAACGCCACACCTGCTATTAAATGCTACAATTAAACTAAACTGAAATAGAAATGCAGTGATATAAAGTACATTACAGCTGTATATCATTGTACACAAAGTATACAATAATAATACAGGTCCATAAAATGTTCGTATCATAACACTTCGTAACACTTAATCAACAAAACAACAATGTACTATGTGCACTTGGCTGTTAATAGCAGCATGACCTGTCCTCTGTGCTAGAATCCTCTCTCGCACGCACACACACACACACACACACACACACACACACACACACACACACACACACACACACACACACACACACACACACACACACACACACACACACACACACACACACACACACACACACTCATCACCTATTTAAAAAACTAGTATTGCTCCAGTATAGAGTAACCAGAGCCTTCGTGACCTACTCTTAGTGTGTCATAGAACTCCAGCTGACTGAAGCTGTCCAAAAGCCCATACCGTATCTAACATGCCTGACCCGAATGGGCCTCGGAGTACCACATACGCACAAAAACATCTGTGGCACACACAGCACGACACAGCCCAGGCCAAATGATCAGCTCATCAATTAAACCGACCTATAAGAATTCCTCTTGCTTCTCAGTTCAATGGCCGACTCTTAAATCAGTGTGCATAAAGCCGGGTTGAACATGCACCAGAGCAGTATCGTCCTGTTATACTGACCCAGGACCTGTTGCGGCTGCCTGAACTGTAACCTGAGCTAATAGACAACCATTAGCAGGGCGAGCTTCAGGTCAGCATGAATCGGCAACACTCTTCTAACCACACACAACATAGACAGTGCTGCAAGAAAGAGCCAACTGATTTTAAAGACTTAAATGTTATATCTACATTTTACATTATATAAAAAGTATTTAGTGTACAAATGAAATCCTGCTGCATTCTAAGTATTCAAAATCCATTAAGAAAGGATAAATGTAATTATTGCATTATGACAGCTCACACTTCAACTGACCAGGCTGAAGGGTTTCACAATGGAGCTGTCAATACTTAAATACTCCTCACGTCCATCAGTGAAGCACTTCATGAAGAATGGATTACATTAAGAGGGTTACGGTAAGTAGACTTTAGTTAAACTTGATCCAAATCTTCTCAAGGATAAATCTCGTGTCAAATGTGTTGAAGCAGTACATCATATCGTGGAGAATGAGGGAAGATGATCTGGTACTATTCCAGTCTCCATCTTTTTCGTGTCTAAATGATGTAATCGTGAATCCAGGAAGTGGCTGGGACCACCGGGCAGGTCTGACCCATCTGAGTCCAGCCATTTCAAGATCACTGACCTAATCTTCACCGTTGCAGGATTTCAAAACGCCGCTGACTCTACTCGAATCCTGACCATAACAAGTGTTGAGAAATGTAGTTACACACATCCGTGTCTTAAGTTCCATGAACTCAGTACAGACTGCTTCATCTCAGAAAGAAGCATCAACATTTGAATATGTATTTCTAGTAAGTAAGTGCGTCCACAAATTGTTAGCTGTATAGCATAATAGCTGATGAATATAGGCAGCTGTCAGTGCTTTAGCAAATCAGAGATGTGTGTACTACTCACACGACCGCGCCTTGGTTGTGTTCCGCTAGTGCAATGTGGTTTTAATGATGGACCACGTTTGTATTCCGTTCAAGTCCGAGCACGCGAACGTCGTCGTGAGCGCGCAGCGAATCAGCGTGAGCGCGCCGCGCGTCGGGAGGGGAAGCGGCACGTCACTGCGGTGGCCTGACGCGCGTTGAGCGACCGGACTGGTGTGTGTGTGTGTGTGTGTGTGTGTGTGTGTGTGTGTGTGTGTGTGTGTGTGTGTGTGTGTGTGTGTATGTGTGTGAGAGAGAGAGAGAGAGAGAGAGAGAGAGAGTGTGTGTGTGTGTGTGTGTGTGTGTGTGTGTGTGTGTGTGTGTGAGGGGTGGATAGGGAGGGGTGTCGCAACACTGTCTTACCAAACGTTCAAAACATCCTCTTTCTTCAGTGCCCACGTTCCGTCTTTTAGGGAACGTTCGCGCACGGTTTGCGCGTGACGACAGTCCCGATCTTCATGGCAGGTCCAAACGGTCTTGGAGACGAACCGCCCGGCGAGACTGTGGGGAAGCGGGTCAGGGAGGAGCGAGAACACGGCATTTGTTCCCTCAACGCGAACACATTGCCAGACTAGATAAATGTTGCTTTGTTTAGGGAGTCACTTGCGCCCCCCCCCCACACACACACAACCACACACTCACTCACACACACACACACACACACACTCACTTACACTCTCTCTCTCTCTCTCTCTCTCTCTCACACACACACTCACACTCACTTACACTCTCTCTCTCTCTCTCTCTCTCTCTCTCTCTCTCTCACACACACACACACTTTAAACCTACATAAACTACGTCTAACGGTCTCATATGGCATGTCAATACGCCAGTCTTGATTGCCGTCTGATTGAAAACGAATCGTCGAATTTAACCAAGTAGCTGTTTTGCAACGTTACGACATTTTACTTTGCCGAAAATAAAAAGTGCGCCCAAACTACGGACTGTAATTCGTCTGCGACAAACGCTGCAGTAAACATTTTCTGTATACTATTAGTTTACGGTCTTGAAAATCCCTTGAGTTGCAGTCATTTCAACAGACTGTCTGTGGTAGGTGTGAATTTAGATACGCGAGTGGGTTTATTCAAACATGACACTGCAAAACAACTCAACTCAACTATTAATTTGTTCATGTATTTATATGTATTTTAATTTTGATATGCTGAATAGAAGTCTGAAAATATTGCCTGATACAAGAGCTTATCTGTCCCACGAGCACAATAATTTCGGCACGCAAGAGAAGAGATTATAAGCCATCGCTTGCAGTTCTTTACACTCGGAAGTAGTCGAATAAAACGCAACCAGAATAAAACCTTGCAGGTATAAAAGTGTGTAGGTACACATACGTGACATATTTACAAAGTTTCTGCGTGGTGGTCTTGATCTGGGTCAATTACATTAACCTATTAAACTTTATTCACTTGCAAAATATTAAACAGACAGAAGGAGAAACTAAATGACTGAGGATGTATGGAAATGTGTTAGGGTCCTTGGAATTATTTATGTTAGTGTTTTAAATTGTGCTGCCAAAGCACTCATGAAAGCCTTGTGCTTAAATCAAATCAGGTTTTTCTGTCATTGCACAAAATGATTAATATACACTGCAATGAGATATCGTTTCTGATCCATGGTGCAAAACACAAGATCACAGCACAGTTACAGGATGACATCAGTGTGAATGCACAACAGTAGTGTGAGATGATGGGTGCTGAGAACACAGGAAATACCATAAACCCATAAAGAATACAGTACTGCAGTAACATAGTTATCCATCCAAGATCTACCACACATACACACACAGTCACACCCATAACACTCACGAGACCTCATACACACTTCGATGCAGCAGACGCTTGTTGTAAACATACACACTGATGAAGAGTATATTTAGGCTGCAGGAGTTGGATTGGAGATTGCAATACTACAAAATACTGTGAAGAATAAAACAGAATAGAATAAACTTGAATATTATAGAATCTGTGTGTAGAGTACAGTATGAAGTCACATAAAGCTTGTGAGCTGTGGCTGTTCATAAGTGTGATGTCATGGGCAGCTGTTGTTCAGTCTGGTTGTTTGCACCTTCATTGGGCTCTTGAGGCAGGATGAACTTCTTCAGAACGTCCACTGCTGGGCGTTCTTCGTGACGGACCTGATGCTGATGTTCCTGTTCTGATCTCAGGTCATCGTTCCCAGGAACACTAAGGACTCAACAGCCATCACAGTCTTGTCAAAGATGGCGACAGCAGGCGGGGGAGGAGTTTCATCTGAAGTCCACAGTCACCTCAGATGTTTTGAGTTAGTCTGCCTCTTAAATGTTTCTGTTTCAGATGACCAGTTGATCAACCACCCCTCTACAAAACAGACTTATCACCTTCTCTGACGATGAGACCAGTAACGGAGGGATCTGTGGAGATGTAGACATTAGTTCAGAGTGAGAGGAGAACGTCCAGGTGAGAATAAGAACATCTCCACCCTCACCCGCTGCTCCTGGCACACGGGGGAGCTGGTCGTCCACTGGCAGACACAAGCATGCACGCTGAGCTGGGAGGATTTATTGTGGTGCAGTTTTGTAATGGCTGCACACTACTGAACGCTGAGCTGAAGTCCAAAAACAGGATTCTGGCAGCAATTCTTGATTTGTGAACGGTGTTGAAGGCAGTGAAGGTTCTAGACCACATATGTCAAAGTCAAGGCCCGCGGGCCAGATCCGGCCCGTGAATTGATTATCTATGGCCCCCTGGATGATATTTAATTACTATTAGAACCGGCCCGCAGGCCACAGCCGCCCGCTGGTGTTTTGCACGCATAAACACTACATTCCCCACAATGCAACGGTAGCCTGCGAAGTCACTACAGCGCGCACAAGCGGTAATAACGTAATCGCAGTGGCTCAGCTTGTGCGCGAGCGTCTCGCGTGCTGTCGATTCGCGAGGTCGTGCATCTCTCGAATTTTGTACTTTGCGCGCGCCGCGCCTCAGCGCAATGAATAGAGTCATGTTTGCAGGGTTCATACACCTTTATAAGGTGGAATTAATGCACTTGTACGTCACTTTCAAGGTCCATTTCAATATTTCCCAGCACGTTAAACTTAAGTTAAATATTTATACATATACTCAAAATGATTTGAAATAATTCGCTTTTTATTCACATTATTTAATGGTTGTTTATTTTCAAAACTCCCAATATTAACGTCTTCACGTTCTCTGTTCAGTCAGATAGCTATTTGTTGTGAAACGAAGTAGTTACAATTTCAAGCATTTTCAAGTACTTTAGCTTAAATTCCAGCACTTTTCAAACCTTTATTACTTTATTCATGTTTGCTTGTTGAAAAATATTTTCACTTGAAATTACTGACAGATCCATAAGAAAATATTGGTTTATTTAAGCATTAAATAATATACACTGTGTTAGGTCTTGGTTCAATAGGCTATGTGCAATCATTTTAATATGTTTTAATAAACATTGAACCAGTCCGGCCCTCGGCTTGTAGCAAATTAGTTTTTTTGGCCCTCTGTGTATTTGACTTTGACATCCCTGTTCTAGACCATCTTGACTGGGGGAGCCAGACTGGAACCAGTATATCTGATAGAGACATCCGGGGGGGGGGCAAAGATGTTGTGACCCCCCCAGAGCCGCCTCTGAAGGGTGAGGTGAGGTCTTATGTTCGCTGCATCATCCACAGAGCTGTTGGCGTGATATTAAAATGCAGCAGGTTCTATAGTGGTTTGTTGATATTTCTCATTTGAGCTAGTACCGGTGTCTGAAAGGATTTATGACTACAGAGGTCAGGGTTATAGGAGTCATTTAGTCTTGTGATGATTTTTTGTTTTATTTTGTTTATTTATTTATTTTTTGGGGGTGGGTGCTATTGTGAGTTTTTTTATGCAAGAGGATACTCAGCACAGGACTTTAGACAGGAGGGTGAAACAACCTGGAGAAGCCTGGAGCCTTTTTGACCTTCTGACTCTGAAAGAGTTGCTGTACATCACGGTGATGTCTGGAGCGGAGGGGAAATGTAGAATTCTTCAAAACGTTGTATTGAGATTGAGTTTAGCGCAATACACAAACGTCCAGGAGAGGGCAGTATCGTCAAAGCGACACAGGTACCAAAACACCGAAAGGAGCAGTTTTCACTTTCCCAAGGCAGCATCATTATCGCCGTGGGACTACTGGAAGGGAATTAGGTTTGCAAATAGCATTTCAAACTTTTAAACATGTACAATTATATATTTAGTTATTCTATATTTCAGTACTGGCAATTCATTAGAGGTCAGTAAGTTTATTTCTCTCCCTACGAGCTTTTTCACACTTCTCCCAGCACTAACATCTCTGTTCAACATCTCCTTCCCACTCCGCGTCTTCATGTGTCGGTCTCTCTTTTCTCTTTGTCCATTTTCTCCACTCCCTCGTCTTTCATCTTTTACATCTCTTTCTCTTTCTGTGCTGCGAGACCTCATGGTCTCCAGCTGCTGTAGTTGCGGCTCTTTCTTCTGCTCTCGGCGGGGGGAAACAAACGTGCCCGGTTGTGTTATGTGCCGTAGCTGGCCCACACGGCACCAAACACGGCCATTAGAGCCTGAAAAGCTGAGAGAAACACTCACGAAAACACAGAAAACAGGAAAGAGACGGCGAGATCAACAAAAAAAAACTGCTTAGCTGCTCAAACAAAGCAAAAAAAGAAGTGGTGGAAAAAGGTGGAAAAACAAGAAAAACACCTTGCATTGAAAAATCGAAAGTGTTGACGACAAACAACCCCCCCCCCCCCCCCCCCCCCCTTTGATCCTTTTCAGGACACACACATCTACATTTGGAAGCACATTCTCTGAAACAAATCCACTTTTCCCACGTCCTTACTTTCACTCGCACTGCTAAGCACACAAACACACACTCCAACAGGTTGTTTTTCTCTCCCACTCTGGATGAAGATAATGGAAAACATTAGTGTAAGTGGATGGTTCTCGATCTCTTCCCGAGCCTAGCCGACTACACCCTCCCCGCGGCTCGCCTCAATTACGCTGTCCGCCCCTCGCTAATGGAGGACAGGCTGGCCTAGGGGGGAAGGAGAGGCCCTGCTGTCATCCATCTCCACACAGGAGTCCGTGGCCAGGCCAGCCACCCAGGAAAGCCTGGGGACTTGGAGACCGACAGGCCTTGCTGTGACCAAGCTCCCAGGAGAATTACAGCTCCTGCACAAGCACACGTTTTACAAGCGTGTATTATGTGACTCATACCATAATCAACCGTACTCAAACACTAAAAAATTAAGTGCCACTTGACATATTAGCTTAGTGTACTCTGAGCTGGCTGTATACCAAAACACCAACCCAGACTACATAATGTCAGTATAACCACAACATATGCAAACAAAGTGGTACCTGGTAAGAACCCTTGATCCATTGTAATACACTACATCTTCAGTTCGAGAGCTACAAAGATGCATTTGCTCAAAGACTCCTATCTGAGAGAGAGAGAGAGAGAGAGAGAGAGAGATGCTAATTAACTTGAGGTGTAGAAAGGTATAAAGAGCACAGGAATCATGTCCCAGAGAGCTGCCCAAACGTAAGCAGTAATTAAGGCTCTTCTCCTAAGAGAACAACGCCACTGTTTGCTAGTCTCAGTGTGACGGGGTATTGTTTTATCGTGATGGCCCATTAGCCCAAAAGAGCCTAATAATTAGACATAATAATGAGCTCAGTCTGGTCTGATCAGAATGCTGGTTGATACCACACACACACACACACACACACACACACACACACACACACACACACACACACACACAGGAGAGTGAAACAGCACATACTGCTGATGTGTGAATCTGTATAATACATCACTATGACATGAAAAGTAATTTTGGTTAAGATGGTGACAATGTCCATTTAACAAGCATACCTTTGTTATTTTCTCACATCAGTTGTAATTCATACTAATGAAAATATCGACTCTCCATAGAAAGCTCCAAACTCTCTTTTAGTTTTGTTTACCTGGGTCCTGCCTAAATATTCTGAGCATGCTCAGTGCATTCACAGGCTGAAAAGGCCAAGACCCCCTCACACTTGGCAGGGATTGGTGCTGTCATGGTGACCAGCATGCCAATGAAGCTAATTGTTGTGTGACGCTCATTACCATACCGTGTGACGGAATCTCCCAGGTCTGATGCGCTGGCTGTAGACACGTCCTCATTTACATATCACCGAGAGACTGTCACTGTGGCGACACCAGGAGCCTTCAGATGGAAGTCCCTTGAGGTAACCACTCCCGAGACGTGACTGTTACACACACACACACAAATATAACCAGTAAACCGCTGTGAGGACTTCATCATAAAATTCACTAGTGTAAACCAAGCTGTCTAGAATTCCCAGTATTGAAGAAGGAAAAGGAGAATCTCTCATTTTCCGCATCTTCTTGAACAATGATTTGGGTAAAATGTCGATCACGTTGTGCAAACATCTACATCGTAAACCAGATTTAGATTACACATTTTAATGATAGGGAATACATCAAGGCTTGTTGATGATTTTTGGAAATATGCCCAAAAAATGTTATTACACATTGTCCCAGAAAGGACATATATATATATATACACACATGTAAGAAGTCATTTTAAGAGTTCGTGACAATGCTGCTCTTTGGGAATCAACCCCCAGACCTTATTATTAGCATCATGTCTGACCTGCTCTACTGGGTAACCTCCACACATGATTATCTTGTTTTGTTGAAGCGACAATCATTATATCAAATTCTTACAAGATAACCAACAATACGCTTTCTTTAAACTCAATGATTGTTTTGTTTATAAGCTACCAAATTTAGTACTGAATTATGAATTCCAGTACAGAATCATGAATTCCAGTACTGAATCATGAATTCCAGTACTGAATCACACTTATACCCAGACATTCACAACTAGGATTGTAAAGTCTTCTTTAATAACAAATGAAACAACACACTTAGGCCAAGAAGAACATATCAGTTTTACGTACCAGTGCTTGTCAGCTTTTGAGGACAAATCCTCTTCTTTACTCGTTTTACTTTACTCTTTTTACCTGTGATTCATGTAGTACGGTAACGTGGCCAGTAGGTTAGATAAACGGTTCAATTAGCCAGACACCCCGACCACAGTCCAGCAATCACAGATGGAGAATGCTTGGTCCCTATGGGCAGTATGTGCTGTTTCACTCGTGTGTGTGTGTGTGTGTGTGTGTGTGTGTGTGTGTGTGTGCCAGATCTTGAACTGAAACTTGGTCTAGGATTTTGTAATGATTGCAGTAGGCCAACATATGGACACACACACTAAACCCTGATACATTCATTCTGTAAACAAAAGCCCACATAAGGAATATTAGGGTAGCCCAAATTCCAGTAAAGCTGCCTTGTGACTCTAATGAACCTTCATAAAGGAACATAGATTGAAAGTTACACACCATTTAACAAAGGTCAAATTCCCCTTTACATTTCCAAATGATAATTAGACCTCTTTTACGGTTCCTCCTTAGTATTCCTTAACATATCGAGTTCACAGAATACAGCTTCAGTGTGACTATGTAAAGTCTGCTTTCAATTATAGCTACTCAGTGAAGGAAATGTATTTCCTGCCAGTTTGCATATGCATTCGATGGTCCCTGACATGCACGTTTTAGTTTTGACTGAAGACTCGACGTCCTTACACAGACGTGCTCGGCCTGGAAGATTCTTTGATTTGGGTCCACCATGAGAAATCACAGGCAGGACTCTGACACTCGTTGTCCACAAGGCTGACAGGAAGCAGATTAGAGAAACACGTGCGGCAGGATCGCCATTAGATTCCACGGTGCTAATAGGACAGGGCACTCTGAAATCTTGCTAAAGTGCTCTTTTAACAAGTGGCACAGTTGTGTAAGTGACGTACCCGTGTTTCCTCCTCATCGGTGCCGGTAATCAGCCCCGTTCGGGTTCTTTCTGGGGCATTAGACGGCATTAGACGCATTTCAAAGTAAAGCATGTACAATTATGTCGACGTGAATGAGATATGCACAAAGCACAAAAAATCCCTCGCGACTGATGTATGTTTAATCAAAAAGCTTTGGACCGCAGCGCTGATCGTATGATCATGCTCTAGTTATGGAAGAAGACTTTTTGAATTCGATTTTTTTATTCACTGTCATTCTACAAGCATATCTGTTGCCATCGCAGTGGTTAGGGATTATGTAGGCAGCTGGCTGGTTCAGACGTTATTCAGACATTTCAGCTGATTAGCGTTAAACAGATGTGAGTCTCCTCTCTTCCATCCTCGTTTCCTGTGTGTCTCTCCAAGTCTGGGCAGCACAGCTCGCCAAGCCTAGATGTAGTGAGAGGACTGTGAGTCCCGCGTGTTATGTGGTTCAGTCCTAAGGTACCATGAGCTACTCATTAAATGTGACTGCCGTCTCATGATTGTGTCGAAGCGTTAACCATGATCTGTATTTTGACACTGCGTTTGATTCACTAGACTGCAGTATTCAGCATGCTCAGAAATCATCTGTGAAACAATCTTTAAATAACCTTTAAAAGACAAAACAAATATGCAGAACAATTCAGTGTGCCATTTGGATGAGGCCTCTTGTTAAGTTTATATTTTACAGGTCTTATCACAGGCTGCGGTATCTATGCAATGTGCAGGTTTGATACGTAGCATCTGAGCCCAACAAAAATGTGATTTGTGCAAAATGTGCAATGGCAAAATCTTACTCAAACAAGTTAATCTCCAGGCCAAATTATGGAGACCTCCACCAACCAGTCCTACCCAAAAGATGGAGAAGTTCTAGTCTGTCAACCTCAAATAACAAACTCTTATTTGAGCATGCAACACATCATTATTTTAATTTATATTTTTATTGTCAGAGTTTATACTTAGCTGGTTTTTCGTATGCAGAAATGGACAAAACAACAAATTAACCATGGATAAAAGAAATATCCCAGTGCTAAAGATATCTACCTTTTTTTTATTCATTCAAAATGTTTCCTAATGAAATAGCAAAGATCACCAGCTTGAGCGTGAGACAGAGAGGGGAAAGGGGTGGCTCATTTATGAATTCAGGGAGGAGGGGGTCCAGGCAGTGACTCACACACCACACCAAACCCTGCCTGCAGGAGACACCTGGGCCTCCTGGTATATTATCGACCTTCTTCTCCTCCTTAAACACTCATCCCCGAGCCCACACTCCAGAGAGTTCACCTCCTACTTAATGTCTGAATGCAACAGCGGCTGCGTGATTGAGTTACAAAGATATGTGATCTATATAAATTAGTTGAAGAAATCAGAAGCATGTGGCAGGTATAAATGTCAGATGTTGATTGAGTCTCTTTATTTCATGGCTCAATACTAACTGAATGGAAAAGAGAGGAGGACCCAACATAGGACCACAGTTCTTCCCTTTCAATAAACATCGACTCTGGATTGGTTAAACTATACATATGTATGTAATATGGGTAATTATTGTAGACCAAATAGCAAGCCAAACAATGTCTGTGTGACTATATTTGATATAGTCATCTAGACTTAGAATCTTTAATCTTATAGTGATTCTCAACTGGTGGGTTGTGACCCAAAATAATAATATATAAAAATATATTTTTCAAAAATACATTTGTTTGGTTTGTATTGTATAAAAGTGGGTCGCCACTTAATGACCATGAGAAAATATGGGTCACAGGATGAGACCAGTTGAGAACCCCTGTTATAGACTATAGGAGTTATAGATTTTCTAATATATTTGTTATGAACAGAAGCACAAACATTTACATGGTTGTGGATGTTTGGCAGGTGTTTCTATTAAAGTGGCAGGTCAGTATAAATGAAGTCGCCTGTCATGTCTGTCGTTCTGTGTCATTCCCCATGTGTTCCTTGTCAGTGATGCCGGTAACGCGTTACTTAGTAACGCGTTACTGTAGTCGGACTACTTTTTTCAGTAACGAGTAGTCTAACGCAACTACTATTTAAAAACTAGTAGTCAGATTAAAGTTACTTATCTAAAACATCGTGCGTTACTATTTCTGCATTTCGGGGGAACGTAGGTTATTCATTCTTATTTTTTGGCTACACGTTTCTTGCGCGGTTATGTCATTTCTGCGGCGCCAAAGTCAGATGGAAGGAGAGGGTCGCCTTTAGCAGCTGGAAATACAGGCATTATTTTGATTTTATTTCGGTTAAGGATGACAACATTAAGGTGCGTTGTACACTCTGTGCTGGCGACAGAGTGCTGTCTACTTTCAAAAACACAACGTCAAACCTGAAAAAAACCGGGGGGTGGCGGCGAACGTAAATTGTTACCGGGCGGGGTGTAAAATGGACTAAATTCAGTATTATATCACGATCTATCGATCGCCGGTGGTTGGCGCCAGATCGAACTAGTAACTCATTGAATCATAGATATGGATCAGAGGTAAATAAACTAGATTTTTTTTCGGCGTGAGATATCGAAAGTGTGGCGTGTGAGCGTGTGAAGACAGTCAAATGCGTGTGTCTCACGCTCAATGCGTGAGAATTGGCAACCCTGTAAGTGGGCGGAGTTGAACAGAAAGACTGTCTTATTTATTTATTTATTTTAATAAACAACAAAGCCTATTTCAAGAAAAAGTTTACAAATGCCAGTGTCATTTTTGATGTTCCGGTTAAAATACATGTCAATAAAGTGAGTATTGGCAGAACTGGTAGTCATTTTCCTGTTATAGGGGCGGGGGATCAGCCTCTGCTGAAAGTAACTAAAAGTAATCTAACTTAGTTACTTTTAAAAGCAAGTAGTCAGTAACTTAACTGAGCTACTTTTTAAAGAAGTAGTCAGTAGTCAGTAGTCGGATTACTGTTTCAAAGTAACTATGGCAACACTGTTCCTTGTTGAGGTTCTAGTTAGTGTCAGGTATTTAGTCCATGTGTGTTTGGTCACCAGTTGTTGGTCTTTGTTTGATGTACTGCCATTTCAGTTCAGTGTATTATTGTTCAAGGTTCAGTGTATATTGTGTTTGTGTTATATCTAGGAAAATGTCTTGGTAATTCATATAAATTGTGTCTCTCTATCTAGACAACATAGCTTTATAACCCTGGTACTGTGATTCTGACTCCAGATTTGCCCTTTTGTTTTGTACAAAACAAGTGCAATAAAATGTCCAACTCTGAACTCTGTGTTAATTTAAGTACATTTTTAAATGTTGTTACTTAACTACATTGTTAATTAGAAAGGTAAACTGTCATATGTTGTAAATTTATTGCAAGTGACAGTGTCAAATTTTGAGCCTTTTTGTTTGTTTTTACTTTTTAGTACAAAAATCTATCTCAAATTATTAGAATATTTAATCTGTTTCAGTTTGATTAAATTACCCATCAGTAATTATTTATATTACTATAAATAACATGCAACTCTCTGTCTAGTTCAACATATACGACCATGATCATGGGGAAGACTTCTTGAATTGTACAGGAGACCATGAGCTACAGGTCATTGCAGAAAAAAACCTATGCATGAGTGCTAACAAGCTAACATAGCTAGCTTTATTTGCAGGTTTGCCAACTCTCACGCAATGAGTGTGAGACACACATCTGATTACTCACGCTGAAAAAAAAATCTAGTTTGTTTATCTGATAAACTTCTATGATTCAATGAGTTACTAGTTCACCAACCACTGGCGATCGATCGAGATATAATACTTAATTTACACTCGCCACACCCCCCCCCCCCCCCCCCCCCAACAGTTTACACTCGCCAATCCCCCCCATCCCCCCTGACCCCCCCCGGTCAACAAATCTCACTCCAAGTGATCTTGAAAAGTTGGCAACCCTGTATTTGTGTCAGCCAAACTTGGTTCTTAGAATGTATAATCAATTCAGAAACACACACACACACACACACACACACACACACACACACACACACACACACACACACAAGCCATCAATGATATCAGAAGCTAAATGATAGTTTCCATTGCATCACCATAGCACATCAATCTCTAAAACCAGACTCTTCAAAAATGCTCCCCTGCACAACCTGGATGTGATCCTGGGAGTGAACTGATTCCACATGGGTCAGAAATCACCTGAGTAGCATCACCCCTCCTACCATCACTGAAACACTCACGTGTTTGAACTGCTAATTCACATTTGAGATATTACTTGTGGCTGACGTTGTGAACTGTGTGTGCATGGGGGTTATACAGACACTATGTTTGCTCAGCTGACATATTAATAAGCAAGAAACATGACTTTCAACCCCATTTACACATATTTCTAATATGGGGCTTTGGCAATAAAACCATGTCACTACCATGTGGCTACTGGAACATAGAGAAAAAAAGCAACTGAGATTTGCGAGACTGAAATGTGTGACTCTCAAAAGAAACAAAATGAGTGAAACAAACTTAAAATGACTTAATGGGCAATTTCTCTGTATGAGCATGCACACACACGTCTTCTGTAAGAGGTTTGCGAATGGTCAGAAACCACCTTTTATTACACTTCTTCAAAATGCAATTTTTATAAGAGATGTGAAGATATGGAACGAGGGAATATGATGGAAGGCCCGAATGTGATCAAGAGAAGGAGAGAGACAGGCAGACGAGTGGGAGGAGGAGAGTGACACGTTTGTGAAAATGGATAAAGGTGTTTAAAGAGGTGAAGGGAGAGGTCATGGAGTACAGCGTTCTCAAGGCACAGGTGAGCTGGACATGCCCGGAGATCCATCGGTATGTCCGAGAGAGTCGGACACGTCTGAACTTCATTCTAACGTAATAACAAGGCTGTGTGTGGCTAACATCCCTCACAGAAACCTCATTCACGCTCAGAACGCTCATCCTTGCTATGCATCATTTGCTGCAAACTGAATCAAAGTTTGATGCCCCTCGTCTTTCACCTAGTTTGACGGGTCCAGGCTGTTCAAACCGTTTGATCTGAAGGCTGATTCATTGAAGACTTCTAAATGTCAGGCTTTCCTTTACGCTCAAACTTAATATAGCCGGAGCAAAGACGTCATATCATACACACACACACACACACACACACACACACACACACACACACACACACACACACACACACACACACACACACACACACACAAGTATGGACAAGGGTGAGTGAGCAACAGTGGATTATTCAGTTAAGAGCACAAGCTATCAAATGTGTGGGTCAGGCATTCACACAGAGCACACTAGATCGACCGTAATCTGTGGCCCTGAAAAATAACAGTCCTCAATCACAGGTAGTGGTTATGGATCAGGGGAGCTTGAAGAGAAGACACCATGAGAGAAAATAGAGAACGAATGAGAGAATAAAATGAAACAGTTTGAGAAACAAAAAGGCCTACTACTTTGATAAGCCACTGTCTTTGGTCAGCTTGAACAGAAAGAGTTGGCTTTGTGGGTGTGTGTATGTGTGTGTGTGACTTTCCGATGCTATCCTTTTACTGTGCATCTTTTCATGCATACAGCCCATTCTCCTGAAATCTCTTTATCTTCCCACTTGCTGTCCAGAGACAAAAGATTCACTGCTTCTGTCTTAATTCCGTTCACATACATGGAGATGTGCAACCATCTGCCGGACCTGAGCCGTCCTCTGTCTGTTCCCTCACTCTCTAGTTACGGTGTTCGTTCTCTGGGAGACGCTTCAGAGAAAGATCAATCTCCCCCTCACCACCATTAGTTGTCTTCAAGACTCAATCACATCAATTAGTCTAAATCAGATCCATTCATAGAAAGCGTGGAGCTCCTCAGAATGGGACTTTGTGTATATGCGTGTGCACATTTGTGTGTAAGAACAACAAGAAAGAAGCTGCTTACACATTGGGTACGATACATTCAATACATTCTCTTACAACAGTTTGCAGAGAAATTGAGCATGTATGTATATATCACTGCATTTGGTTATTGACTACCTTATTAAAGCTAGAGAGTATAATGCCAGCATAGATGGTTAAAAAGCTTTGGTTAGTACAGGCTGAATTGAATTATATATATAATTTAATTCATCCAGTACTAACCAAAGCTTTTTAACCATCTGTTTTGCCGCTATACTCTCTAGTTTTAATAAGATCGTCAATAACCAAATGCAGCAATAGTAGTTGGGTCATTCCACTAGAATGGTTCAAATTGGACTTTGACATTTTCAATTTTTTAAATTAAATGTATCATTTCTATGTATACCTCACAGCATTAAGGATATTTTAACTATCAGAAAATCATATTTTCCCATCTCAGTCATTAACTCTTTATTACAGTTTTTGACGACTGCTAACGTGCATTTCTCAATACTTGTGATACATTGTCAAAACTCTAAACACAGCAACACATTGACCTCACACAAATAGCCAAATAGTTAATATCGTGTTCAAAAGCACATTTTCTTAACTAAATAACAACTCTGCATTTCACAATGCAAACAACTTTGTTAAAACACAGCAAACCTGGTTCAGTATCCAATCATTCTTTCAAACACTAGCACATATTCTCTTTTCGAGATGAACATAGTCAATCACTGCACAACCACTGTAAAAAAACTAACATTTGATGGCAATACAGAAACAGTATTACATGTAATATTTTACCCTCTCCCAGCAAACAACAGACATTTTACAGTAACATCTGTTGTTTTCTTAGTCAGTTCATTTTTACTGTAATCCGCTTCATTTGGACCTTTTTTTCAAATGTGTGCATTTTTGGCAACATACTGTCTACACAATGAGTGATATTCACTGTAACGTACTATATGGAATGTAGATTAGACAAAAAAGGAGTCAGTAACAGTTTTGCAGTAAAGGGTATATTTTACTGTATTAGGGACATTACTGTAAATTGTGGCCTAACCCAAAAAATAATTATCGTAATTGTAAACATAATTAGCCATGATCACATATGTGTAAAAATACACATATACAAAAAAAGCCACACAAGGGGGAAAAACAGAATACAAAACTGAAAAGTCTTGTTAGGTCTAATCTAAACGGCCTTCAGCAGTTGGCCACATGTTTTCATCCACATCACATCTGATGTTGGCCCTTGCCATGAGCCTGGGGTAGAAAAGCTTGGTATGCCTTATTCAGTCTTCAGCTGAAATGTCTCTGCAGCTGGGATCCATTGCATCCAGGAGGGACATTTGGTCATGGGGCCGATGATCATACACCTTCCACCTCCAGACTGTAAAGAGTTCCTTAGTGGGTTTGAGGAAAGGCGAGTAGGGTGGGAGGAAAAGGGACATCACTCTTGGATGGTCTATAAACCAGTTTGTGATGACATGAGAATGACAAAATGCTACATCGTCCCATCACAAATGTCCTTGTGTTTCCTCTCACCTGTTCCCTTTCTGCTTCTGGAACCAGTTGTTGGTAGAGTTCATTCAAAAACGAAAGAAGGAGGTCACTGTTATAGGGACCAACCTGGCATTTGTGAAGGACCAAACCAGCACTTGAGATTGCAGGACAAATTGTTATATTTGCTCCTCTCTGACCCGGTACATTACTGTACTTCATTTTATTTCATTGATCTATATGTGCAAAAATTATGTATTACAGTAATAGCTTTTCAGCTGCCTTTGTTTTTGCAGAACTTTGCATTTTATACAGTATTTAAGGTTTTGAACCTTAGGTTTTCATTTTGGACATGCTGTGTGCAAGCGTTTGTAAATTTTGTAAATTTTGTTATTGGATAACCTTGTGTGTATAGAAAATTTAAGCATTATAAAAACATGTAAAATGACTGCATTTTGTGCCATAACAACATGAATTGAACTAATAGTATAGCCACTGAAGACTGATGTTGTGTTCAATGTGTTTAGAGTTTTGAAAATGTGACTACAGATTGGACAAACGCACGTTAGCAGTCGTTAAAAACTGTAAGTGAGAACCCTAGATACAAAACCACTTACCAGGAACACAACACTATAGGGTCTTTGTTGAGATGTACCAAGAACATAACCACCAAACTGAAGCTCAGGTGAGGACATAAGCGAACATACACAGTAGATAAAAAAGAAGAGAGGTTGAACTGGAGATGTTGGCAAAACTGACAGAAGGAGCAGAGTCAGAATGATGACAACAGTCACTAGGAGGATGCAGGTCTGATGGACACAGTGGATGAATTACCCTGAATAAGGAGGTCCTTTTCACTCCTACTTTATGCTAGGTGGCTAGTTACATGGATGCATGGATCCATGCCAGGGGAAACTGCAGATCCCTGGAGAAACACTTTATACGCATGCTGGCATCTTAAATATCCTACATTGTCCACTTCTAGCACTAGCATTTGTAACAAATGTTAATTTGTGGAAACATTTTCTTGAGGAAGATGGCATTCATTATCATGGTCCACTCTCACTCCTGTCCCCACACATTCATTATCATGGTCCACTCTCACTCCTGTCCCCACACATTCATTATCATGGTCCACTCTCACTCCTGTCCCCACACATTCATTATCATGGTCCACTCCCACTCCTGTCCCTACACATTCATTACCATGGTCCACTCTCACTCCTGTCCCCACACATTCATTATCATGGTCCACTCTCACTCCTGTCCCCACACATTCATTATCATGGTCCACTCCCTCTCCTGTCCCTACACATTCATTATCATGGTCCACTCCCACTACTGTCCCTACACATTCATTATCATGGTCCACTCTCACTCCTGTCCCTACACATTCATTATCATGGTCCACTCCCACTACTGTCCCCACACATTCATTACCATGGTCCACTCACACTACTGTCCCTACACATTCATTATCATGGTCCACTCCCTCTCCTGTCCCCACACATTCATTATCATGGTCCACTCACACTCCTGTCCCCACACACTCATTACCATGGTCCACTCTCACTCCTGTCCCCACACATTCATTATCATGGTCCACTCTCACTACTGTCCCCACACATTCATTATCATGGTCCACTCTCACTACTGTCCCCACACATTCATTATCATGGTCCACTCTCACTCCTGTCCCTACACATTCATTATCATGGTCCACTCTCACTCCTGTCCCCACACATTCATTATCATGGTCCACTCACACTCCTGTCCCCACACATTCATTACCATGGTCCACTCCCACTCCTGTCCCCACATATTCATTACCATGGTCCACTCTCACTCCTGTCCCCACACATTCATTACCATGGTCCACTCTCACTACTGTCCCCACACATTCATTATCATGGTTCACTCCCACTACTGTCCCTACACATTCATTATCATGGTCCACTCTCACTCCTGTCCCCACACATTCATTATCATGGTCCACTCACACTACTGTCCCCACACATTCATTATCATGGTCCACTCTCACTACTGTCCCCACACATTCATTATCATGGTCCACTCTCACTCCTGTCCCCACACATTCATTATCATGGTCCACTCTCACTCCTGTCCCTACACATTCATTATCATGGTCCACTCCCACTCCTGTCCCCACATATTCATTACCATGGTCCACTCTCACTCCTGTCCCCACACATTCATTATCATGGTCCACTCTCACTACTGTCCCCACACATTCATTATCATGGTTCACTCCCACTACTGTCCCTACACATTCATTATCATGGTCCACTCTCACTCCTGTCCCTACACATTCATTATCATGGTCCACTCTCACTCCTGTCCCCACACATTCATTATCATGGTCCACTCACACTCCTGTCCCCACACATTCATTATCATGGTCCACTCTCACTACTGTCCCCACACATTCATTATCATGGTCCACTCACACTCCTGTCCCCACACATTCATTATCATGGTCCACTCCCACTCCTGTCCCCACATATTCATTACCATGGTCCACTCTCACTCCTGTCCCCACACATTCATTATCATGGTCCACTCCCACTCCTGTCCCCACACATTCATTACCATGGTCCACTCTCACTACTGTCCCCACACATTCATTATCATGGTCCACTCTCACTCCTGTCCCCACACATTCATTATCATGGTCCACTCACACTCCTGTCCCCACACATTCATTATCATGGTCCACTCTCACTACTGTCCCCACACATTCATTATCATGGTCCACTCACACTCCTGTCCCCACACATTCATTATCATGGTCCACTCACACTCCTGTCCCCATACATTCATTATCATGGTCCACTCACACTCCTGTCCCCACACATTCATTATCATGGTCCACTCACACTCCTGTCCCCACACATTCATTATCATGGTCCACTCTCACTCCTGTCCCTACACATTCATTATCATGGTCCACTCACACTACTGTCCCCACACATTCATTACCATGGTCCACTCACACTCCTGTCCCTACACATTCATTACCATGGTCCACTCTCACTCCTGTCCCCACACATTCATTATCATGGTCCACTCACACTCCTGTCCCCACACATTCATTATCATGGTCCACTCACACTCCTGTCCCCACACATTCATTATCATGGTCCACTCACACTCCTGTCCCCACACATTCATTATCATGGTCCACTCACACTCCTGTCCCTACACATTCATTATCATGGTCCACTCCCACTACTGTCCCCACACATTCATTATCATGGTCCACTCACACTCCTGTCCCCACACATTCATTATCATGGTCCACTCTCACTCCTGTCCCCACACATTCATTATCATGGTCCACTCTCACTCCTGTCCCCACATATTCATTACCATGGTCCACTCTCACTCCTGTCCCTACACATTCATTATCATGGTCCACTCTCACTCCTGTCCCCACACATTCATTATCATGGTCCACTCCCACTCCTGTCCCCACATATTCATTACCATGGTCCACTCTCACTCCTGTCCCCACACATTCATTACCATGGTCCACTCTCACTACTGTCCCCACACATTCATTATCATGGTCCACTCACACTCCTGTCCCCACACATTCATTATCATGGTCCACTCACACTCCTGTCCCCATACATTCATTATCATGGTCCACTCACACTCCTGTCCCCACACATTCATTATCATGGTCCACTCACACTCCTGTCCCCACACATTCATTATCATGGTCCACTCTCACTCCTGTCCCTACACATTCATTATCATGGTCCACTCACACTACTGTCCCCACACATTCATTACCATGGTCCACTCACACTCCTGTCCCTACACATTCATTACCATGGTCCACTCTCACTCCTGTCCCCACACATTCATTATCATGGTCCACTCACACTCCTGTCCCCACACATTCATTATCATGGTCCACTCTCACTCCTGTCCCCACACATTCATTATCATGGTCCACTCACACTCCTGTCCCCACACATTCATTATCATGGTCCACTCACACTCCTGTCCCTACACATTCATTATCATGGTCCACTCCCACTACTGTTCCCACACATTCATTATCATGGTCCACTCACACTCCTGTCCCCACACATTCATTACCATGGTCCACTCACACTCCTGTCCCCATACATTCATTATCATGGTCCACTCTCACTCCTGTCCCCACACATTCATTATCATGGTCCACTCACACTCCTGTCCCCACACATTCATTATCATGGTCCACTCTCACTCCTGTCCCCACACATTCATTATCATGGTCCACTCACACTCCTGTCCCCACACATTCATTATCATGGTCCACTCTCACTCCTGTCCCCACACATTCATTACCATGGTCCACTCTCACTCCTGTCCCCACACATTCATTATCATGGTCCACTCTCACTCCTGTCCCCACACATTCATTACCATGGTCCACTCACACTACTGTCCCTACACATTCATTATCATGGTCCACTCCCTCTCCTGTCCCCACACATTCATTATCATGGTCCACTCACACTCCTGTCCCCACACACTCATTACCATGGTCCACTCTCACTCCTGTCCCCATACATTCATTATCATGGTCCACTCTCACTACTGTCCCCACACATTCATTATCATGGTCCACTCACACTACTGTCCCCACACATTCATTATCATGGTCCACTCTCACTCCTGTCCCCACACATTCATTATCATGGTCCACTCTCACTCCTGTCCCCACACATTCATTACCATGGTCCACTCACACTACTGTCCCCACACATTCATTATCATGGTCCACTCTCACTCCTGTCCCCACACATTCATTATCATGGTCCACTCCCACTACTGTCCTTACACATTCATTACCATGGTCCACTCCCACTCCTGTCCCCACACATTCATTATCATGGTCCACTCACACTCCTGTCCCTACACATTCATTACCATGGTCCACTCTCACTCCTGTCCCCACACATTCATTACCATGGTCCACTCCCACTACTGTCCTTACACATTCATTATCATGGTCCACTCCCTCTCCTGTCCCCACACATTCATTATCATGGTCCACTCACACTCCTGTCCCCATACATTCATTATCATGGTCCACTCACACTACTGTCCCCACACATTCATTATCATGGTCCACTCCCACTCCTGTCCCCACACATTCATTACCATGGTCCACTCCCACTACTGTCCCCACACATTCATTATCATGGTCCACTCTCACTCCTGTCCCCACACATTCATTACCATGGTCCACTCTCACTCCTGTCCCCACACATTCATTATCATGGTCCACTCCCACTCCTGTCCCCACACATTCATTATCATGGTCCACTCTCACTCCTGTCCCCACACATTCATTACCATGGTCCACTCTCACTCCTGTCCTTTCACATTCTCATATTTTGCTTGCTACGTAACTACTGACTCCATTTTGTGAGTAAAAAACAGGTATGTACCGAAATGATCCACACTACACTGTATGGATTGTCCATGAATTGGTTTGAAAAAAGATGTTATGTTTCCTTTGTTCCTTTATTTGCAGAAGTAACATCTCTGGGATAAAAAAAGAGTTGAAACTAGAAAAGCAGCGTTCACCATATCCTTGGACCTCATCTTACATAAAAATGTCAAGAACGATTATATGTGTAAGGTCCTACTATGCCAGACTTCAACTTGTCTATAGAACTCATGAATCAGTACTAATAATGCTAAACTGCTACATTTATGCTAAAAATGTAAAGAAAGGTGGAAATTCAAGCTTCTGACAAATTAACATGGCTTCTTTCCATAAGCAGAGGGTGTTAAGATTACCTTGTCAAAATATTGTCAGTTCTTCGAGATTACTTACTGCTACTGTAAATGACATTTTTATTATAACTGATATAAGGCTAGACCATCCCATTTGAAAGGTTTTCATTATCAAATAAAAACAGTAAAATCTCCACTGTCTATTAACCTTTTCTGTCACTGACCTTCTAGAAACATATCTCAAAACATCCAGAGGTATCAATGAGCTGTCAACTTTGCTCTTTACAAAATGGCCACCTGGTGAGTTGGCACGTGGAGGTTATGGCTGATGAAGCCCACATGCTTATGACATTACAGAAACAAATAAGACACGGCAAGGAAGGGGTGCCAGATATCAAAGAGGCAGGTGTTTCCATACAGTTCAACTCTGAGCTGGATATATACCAGGAAGAAAGAGCTGGAGTTGGAGCTGGAGTTAGAGCTGTAGTTGGAGTTGTAGTCAGAGTTGTAGTTGGAGCTGGAGTTGTAGTTGGAGTTGTAGTTGGAGCTGGAGTTGGAGCTGGAGTTGGAGCTGTAGTCGGAGCTGGAGTTAGAGCTGTAGTCAGAGTTGTAGTCGGAGCTGGAGTTGGAGCTGGAGATAGACCTGGAGTTGTAGTTGGAGTTGTAGTTGGAGCTGTAGTTGGAGCTGGAGTTAGAGCTGTAGTCGGAGCTGTAGTCAGAGTTGTAGTCGGAGCTGGAGTCGGAGCTGGAGTCAGAGCTGGAGTTGTAGTTGGAGCTGTAGTTGGAGCTGGAGTTGGAGCTGTAGTTGGAGCTGTAGTTGGAGCTGTAGTCGGAGCTGTAGTTGGAGCTGTAGTCAGAGTTGTAGTCGGAGCTGGAGTTGGAGCTGGAGTTGGAGCTGGAGTTGTAGTTGGAGCTGGAGTTGGAGCTGGAGTTAGAGCTGTAGTCGGAGCTGTAGTCAGAGTTGTAGTTGGAGCTGTAGTTGGAGCTGGAGTTGGAGCTGGAGTTGTAGTTGGAGCTGGAGCTGGAGTTGGAGTTGTAGTTGGAGCTGTAGTTGGAGCTGGAGTTGGAGCTGGAGTTGGAGTTGTAGTTGGAGCTGTAGTTGGAGCTGGAGTTAGAGCTGTAGTCGGAGCTGTAGTCGGAGTTGTAGTCGGAGCTGGAGTTGGAGCTGGAGTTGTAGTTGGAGTTGTAGTTGGAGCTGGAGTTTGAGCTGGAGTTGGAGCTGTAGTTGGAGCTGTAGTCGGAGCTGTAGTTGGAGCTGTAGTCTGAGCTGGAGTTAGAGCTGTAGTCAGAGTTGTAGTCGGAGCTGGAGTTGGAGCTGGAGTTAGAACTGGAGTTGTAGTTGGAGCTGGAGTTGGAGTTTAGGTTTCAGCCAGTTATCTGCACCCTTGTGAACACTCACCAGTTCATTAGCACAACATTTTGAACACCAGCATTTAATGTTCACTGGCTAAACAAACAGAAGCTGAAAACATCTGCACTTCAGACCTGCCAGAGCATTAATGGGTTACCACTCCCCAACTGTGGCTAAAGATGTGCAGCCAAGCATCACATGTTTTATTTAAGGTTTTATTCATTTATTCAACTACACAATGAGACTCTGTATAAAAAGGGCCTATGATTCATCAATTATGAATGTTAATGCACTCAAATTGAAGCTGACCGTCTGCATTTCACAACATCACTGATGGAGTGCAGTGAGCATAGCGCCCAAGCAACAAAAATAGTGATAGTGTCCAGTTTCACAGCGCACCGAGTACACACCGAGTACATACCGAGTACACACAGAGTACACACTGAGTACACACCGAGTACACACTGAGTACACACAGTGTACACACAGAGTACACACTGAGTACACACAGAGTACACACCGAGTACGCACCAAGTAAACACCAAGTACACACCAAGTACACACAGAGTACACACTGAGTACACACCGAGTACACACCAAGTACACACCGAGAACACACAGAGTACACACAGAGTACACACTGAGTACACACGGAGTATACACCGAGTAAACCCCAAGTACACACGGAGTACACACGGAGTACACACGGAGTAAACAACAAGTACACACCGAGAACACACAGAGTACACATGGAGTACACACCGAGTACACACCGAGTACACACCGAGTAAACACAGAGTACACATGGAGTACACACAAAGTAAACACAGAGTACACACGGAGTACACACAAAGTACACACCAAGTACACACCGAGAACACACCAAGAACACACAGAGTACACACCGAGAACACATAGAGTACACACTGAATGCAGAGTACACACAGAGTTTGGTTTCAGTCTGACTGGTTGTTCTGACAACTTAAGAAACATGGTTGTGGTGACTGCATGACAAGGAAAGTAAATTTGAATCATCCATCATCTTTGCTGCTGACCTAGGTAAAAGATTTGCAGCCAAATAGCAGATGGCAGGCTGCTTTATGTATGTCCAGAGGTCTGGGATCAGTGGGCATTCCATCAAATCTGGATGCTTTGTGACTATCAAGTGGACTATGCCCAAGTGCACTTGGTTTACCTTGAGTTTCACTAACACTGAGTCTGCCGAAACAAATGATTCCACCATATTCGTTAACGCAGCTGCCGCCTTTATAGTTGGTGAATACTAGTTCCTGGTTGACATTAAATGGTTTCTAAACAAGACACAATCACCACCATTGTTTTAGGACACAAGCTTATTCCTGTGTCTTCAGTTGCTGTTTTCATCCACTACAGTTTAATCAAATGCAATCAACATATGATGGATCATCAAAAGCACGAGGAAATTATAAGAGTTTTTTTCTTTTGCTAACACTTTCAAGTAAAGTGCGGTCACAGGCTTCGGATGCTGCTGGAGAAAAATATTGCTGAGGAACTGCGTGAGGTTTTAGGGAGCTGAATGAATAGGTGTTTGGAGAATACTCATGGCTGATGGAGGAGACCCTACTGGATTAACTTTCATCCAGGCATGAGCATAATAACGGTGGGTTGTTCGATCAGGAAAAAGATCTGTGTGTGTGTGATAGAGAGAGAGAGAGAGAGAGAGAGAGAGAGAGAGAGAGAGAGAGAGGGAGAGAGAGGGAGAGAGAGAGAGAGGGAGAAGGAGAGAGAGAGGGAGAGGGAGAGAGAGAGGGGAAAGAGGGAGGGAGAGAGAGAGAGAGAAAGTTGATGCTTGTTGTTCTGTTGCTAACTCAGATCTTTCTTCTCCTGAGACCAAGTCATTCTAGGAGTTAAAACTAGATTAATTTTGCTTAAAAGCCCACAGGAGCAAAAAGAATATAAAAAATAATGGAATCTGGTTTTTCACATTTTGAAAGATAATCTCAGCAGCGTTTCCTGAATCATTTTAGCAGGAAAATATGCTTCAATTGATGTGTGAAAGATTTTATGGGAGGAAAGGAAGCATTTATATAATGAAAAAAAAGTCTAAATAAATAATACAATCTAAGTAAATCACGACCCCTCTATCCATCCATCACATCTGCTTGTCCGGGTCGGGGCTGCAGTAGCCTAAGCAAAGAGGCCCTGGTTTCCTCGGGCGACACCAAGGCGTTCCCAGGACAGGACATATTCTCTCCAGCATGTCCTGGGTCTTCCCCGGGGTCTTCTCCTAGTTGGACATACCTGGAACACCTCAGCAGGGAGACTCCCAGGTGGCATCCGGACCAGATGCCCGAACCTCCTCAACTAGCTCAACTCCTCTCTACATGGAGAACAGCGGCTCTACTCCGAGTCTCTCCCGGATGACCATACTCCTCACCTTACCTCTGAGGGAGAGCCCGGACACCCTGCCAAGAAAAGTCATTTCAGCCACTTGTATTCACAATCTCATTCATTACTCAAAGCTCGTGACCATAGATGAGATTTGGACGTAGATTGACCAGATTGACACAGCAGTCCAGGAACAGTCCGGTACAGCGTCCGCAACACCGCGGCCGTGGCACTGATCCACGTGTCAACCTCCCGATCCACCCTTCTCTCACTCAACAAGAACCTGAGATACTTGAACTCCTCCACTTGAGGCAAGGACTCATTCCCGACCCAGAGAGGGCACTCCACCCTTGTCCGACTGAGGAACATGGTCTCAGTTTTGGAGGTGCTGATTCTCATCCCAGCCGTCTCACACTCGGCTGCAAACGGAATCATGAGCTTGTGATTTAAATACACACAAGCAGATTTTATAACTGCTTGTTATAAATCTAAAGTTCTAATCTTGGTGAGATGGATCTGATGCTACAAAATGTCTAAGTTCAAGAATGATGAAGAATCACTTCACTTCTGATTTTGAAAAGACAAACAACAATGGGATGGGAGGCGGGATTGAATCAGTTTTGATAATCTGCATGCTGAAAACAGAAATGAGGGCAAACTGGCTTGAAATGTGCCCAGGGTTGTCTAGGAGATGAAGAGTGGCTTTAAAAAGCTCTCATCTTGGATTTTGTTCTCTTTTGTATCCTATGTCCACCTGCACATGTGCTTGTTTGTGTGTTGTTGTGCATGTGTGTGTGTGTGAGTGTGTGTGTGTGTGTGTGTGTGTGTGTGTGTGTGTGTGTGTGTGTGTGTGTGTGTGTTTTGGGGAGCAGGGGTGCATATGTTTGTAAGTGGGTATGTGAAAGTGTGTGTGTGTGTGTGTCTGCTGCAGGGTTAGCATGTGTTTCCTGGAGCGAGTGTGATCTCGTTCCTCTCCTCCTCTCTGCAGGCCTCCTCCTATTGATCGTCATGGGCGTGCCCAGACATAACCAGCCGATCACGCCGCATTCCACATCCTGCCAATAAGCCGTTGCCTACCACACCTGCATCAGCCGACTCCTGATAAACCGTCTGATGGGTACGGCTGATGTCAGAGAGAATTGTGGGACATTTTTGACATTCATAAGTTACGCATATGTAGGCACTCACATGCAATAATTTGTAAATGAAAAGATCCAGAAAGCAACTTCGATAATTTTTTTAAAATCCTTCTGAAATTATCTAAATGGCACCATTCAGATCTTAGTGATAGCTATAAACTAAAACTAAGCAAATTACTATTACCTGTCTAATGTCTCAAACTGTTAAACATACTGTAGATGTGTAAAACTATATGGGTAATTTATATATTTCTGAAATACAATTGTACTGTTCTTCAAATGACTTTTTAAGCATAAAGATTTTTTAAGCATAGAGGTTACCAAATATACTCTATTTGGGAGTAAACTTCAATATCAGACTCTTAAAACCATCAATTCAAATAGTCAAATGATGAAAACTAATTTTGTGCTAAATCGTTTCAATTTAAAATTATTTTATATTATATGCAATATATCTATGTTAATAAATTATGTACTTGTGGTTGGAATTCGTTGCATTCCAATATGGTATGTGCCCATTTTTGGATGCAGGTGATGTATAACTGTAGTAGCATTGTGTTATTAGTAGTGCATATATGCAAAAAGTCTCACCTATGGTTCAAAGGCAAAATTCTCCTTCATATATCATGATTTGACTTTAATTTTCCCTCACAAGTCAGAAGCTCTGAACCCAGGGCGCCCTTGCACCATATATCTGCTGAGTTCCATCTGTCTTCCTCTCCCTTTATCACAAGCCCCCATTATTTCTCAATAACCCACACAGTGGCTGTGTACCTCCGCAGTTCGAGTCAGTAATTACGGCGCAAGCTCCCGGCACACAACCCCACACATCTGCCTACACGACCCAGAGCATGCCGTCTCTTAAAACCCATCCTCTCGGCCTCTCGCTCCATCTCTCACACTAACACGCGTGCACGGTCTCTGTAGTGCTCCTGCGCCTTTGTGGCACGCACTGCTCTGCATGCACGCGCATGCACGCGCAGTCTTCCTCTGCACGGACAGGCCCTTCCTCAGGGGCTTCGCTCTTTTCTTTTTCTCTCCTCTTTTGAGCAGTAATGGCTCTGTCTGCGCGATATTGATCCCATCTTTCTGTGTCAACGCTTGAGCCCAACCACCGCTGATTTTACAATTTAACTTCATTCTCTTGAGTGACCAACCGAAGAACACGATAATTTTGGTTCACCTAAACCAGAAAAGGTTTTAGAAGCTTTTTGTCATTTCTTCTCGCCGACTGAAAACTCACCATTGTGCAGTTTCAAGCTCTGTGCCCGAGGTGTGGAAAAGGCGCCTCAAGTTCATTACCGAGGACGGAGGCTGTTTGACATCTCCATTAAGCTCTTTTAACGCCCTTACCATGTTCTTCACCGCGGAACCGTTCACGCCGCATGTGCCACAGCGGTAACGTTCCCAACAACCGAAAAAATACAGACTACAAGTGCTCTGTCTATATCATAGGTTATAATCTAAACAAAAAATATACTTTTTACTTACTTTACTTTTTACTGCATATCTACATACCTCAAGAAAGGTCTAGACAAGTTAACTTGTTACTTTTTTCTATTCAGCAATTTTAATTGTTCAACGTTTAAAAGGAAATCTAAGACAACTCTGATGAAAAACCATTAATCCACATGGTGGAAACCCAACTGTTATCATAACTTGTATTATTATTGTTACGGTAGTAGGCTACCGTAAAGCCCATTCCCCTTGTCACCAATGTTTCCCACTGTGTGTAAAGCGAGATGCGTCCGGTGTGAACCGGCAGGAGTCCCGACGGCAGTCTCCGGTGTGAGCCTCCGGCGCGTTAACGTTTCACGCCCCTGACCCTTAAGGACCCACACCAGCTTTACAATCCCCATGCAATCGCATGGCCAGGCTGTTGTCATGGAAACAGCCCCGGTTTTTTAATGACATGTTTTAAGGAACAAGAAGGAAAGTAAAATATTCATATATGGACAACCCACTCCATAGCACATATGTAATCTCCCGTTTATTCTTATTATTCCCTTAGTATCAGTGTCGGTAAGGCCTATTTAACCCTCCAGAGAAAGGGTAACAAAAACGTGGATAGAAAATATTGCTATGAAATATTTCATAAATAAAGTAAAATGAAAAATTAGATGCTAAGACCCAATTTCTGAAAGTATGTCTCTTTTTAACACACATCAGCCAGTGCCACACGCACAACTGGTAAAACAACTCACACTTTTGGATAAAGCACACTAAAATCATGATTGTTCAGAGAACCAGTTTGTACTTGAGCAGCCCGGTGCAAACTTATGTTGTCCCAGGTGATAACAAACCCAGACTGTTTTGGTTCATCCCCCTGGTGATGGAGGATGAGTAAAGGAAGGTGATGTGCACGAACCCTCCCCCCGAACCCTCCCTTTGGGCGTGTGTGTATGTTGTTTGCGTCTACTTGTCTGCGTCTGTGTATCTCCGTGGGTGCGGTTGCGTCCTGTGATAATCCGTCTCACCTGTGGCTCGTCTCGTCATCACTTGGGGTTTATGTGGTTTGTCTATTTAATGTGCATTCGCGCAGTGTCCTGTGCTCGTCGTTGTTTGAGTCTACCTGTTGCTGTATGTTTAAGTGTTTTACGTGCACTGTCTGTGCTGTAGTTAGAAATAAAAGGAACGTCAGTGTTCGGCAAGATCGGATTCGTGCCTCGTCCTTCTCGCCGCACTACACATTACAGAACGACGAGCCGACAAGATGCCAGGATACACTATCCATCCTAAGAAGGGGAAGAGGCCCAGCAGGCACCACCACGCCTCTTCCCCTGCACAGCACCGCGGAGCCCCAGTCACCCTCGAGGCGATGCAGCAGGACCCGTTGTGCGAAATCATGCTGCTTCGGGCTCGGGAAGCCGAGACAGAGGAGATGGCGGACTATTTCCGCGAGACCGCGGTGCGGATGTGGAGGGAGCGACACCCCTCTCCCTCCAGAGACCTCTCACCACTGAGGGTAGGCTCCCTCAAACTCTGAGCCACCGAGAAGACCCCGGACTGCGAGTTCGTGGGGGAGGACTTGGAAGAGGAGGAGGGTGAGGACCATGCTCCCTCTGTATGCTCTGCCCCCACCGTGGATTACGGTGAGGGTGAAGAGGAAGAAGAGGAAGAGGACTATCCCCCCTCCATGTGCTCCACCCCCACCAAATATTACGCTGAGGGCGAAGAGGAAGAAGACCGTCCTCCCTCCGTGTGCTCGGGTTATACTGAGTACATGGACAGCGAGCAGTGCACGGAGGAAGAGGAGGAGGGGAGTTCGCTGGACTCAGAATACTCCGCTGGGACCGTGAAGGGGAGGAGGACTCCGGAGGAGGGCGTGTCCTCCGAACACAGCGCCATGGACTACTCCAGGGGTGAGAGCACGGAGCAGCCCATGAGCTGGAGCCTGGGCAGTGAGAAGGAGGAGATGTAGGCCGAAAGCACTCCCACCGTCAGGTCCAGACAGGAGGCACTCGGAGGAGGAGGATTCCCCCGGTGTTGTTCCCCAGAGGGAGAGACCAGTCGCGCTGCACCTGGCGCATCCGCCAGCCACGCTGCACCCGGTGGAGGGTTTGCAGCGAGGGCAGGAGGAGGACCGCCCACTGCAGTGCCCGCAGCTCCCGGCTTCTCTCCGCTAGCCGCTCTCCTGTTGGCTCGAAGCCTGGCGCCATTTACATGTTTGTCTGTCCCAGTGTTCGTGTGTATTCCCGTGTGTCTACCAAATCCCCTTTTCCCTTTTGTGCCTCTGTGTGTGAATGTTCCTGTGTGTGTATTCGTGAATGTCCTGTTATGTTTGTCTAACGTGTTTTCCCCCGTCTTCCCAGGGAGGGTGTTCTAAGCTGTTCGTGGCGGACTCTACGCCGAGGGCGGTCACCTCCCAGGCGCAGGATGGAGCGCTCCGGATCAGCCCATCGGCGTGGGTTCGGGGCACTTGGTCCTGTTGGTACCCCGGGAAGGGTAGTGCCCTTGGAGGGGGTGTCTGTCACGTTACAGTCCCCGAACCCTCCCTTTTGGGCATGTGTGTACGTTGTTTGCGTCTACTCGTCTGCGTCTGTGTATCTCCGTGGGTGCGGTTGCATCCTGTGATAATCCGTCTCACCTGTGGCTCGTCTCGTCATCACTTGGGGTTTATGTGGTTTGTCTATTTAATGTGCGTTCACGCAGTGTCCTGTGCTCGTCGTTGTTTGAGTCTACCTGTTGCTGTATGTTTAAGTGTTTTACGTGCACTGTCTGCGCTGTAGTTATAAATAAAAGGAACGTCAGTGTTCGGCAAGATTGGATTCATGCCTCGTCCTTCTCGCCGCACTACACATTACAGTTGTAGGGAACAAGAGTGGCATGATGATGAACACCACCATTCTGGCAAATGGCTGCAACTTGAGTCTTTAAAGGGATTAGGCTTTTGTAACGATCTGCGCGGGGCAGAACAGGGAGGCGGACACAAGCGCTGAGGAGAGCGAGATTTATTACAGGAAATTCCATAGGCAGAGTCGATGTAACGGGCATGGGTCATAACGGGTGGGCAATCCTGACATGAAATGTACACAGGCATGAACACGGACAAAGAAAACAACAAGGCAGACTGACTACGGAAGGACAGGCAAAATACACGGGTGACGGGTAACACAAGGCGCAAACACGGCAGTACTCACGAAGAACGAGATCAGACAACTCACAGGCATAACAAAAAGACCGACAACTAGACCTGGGAGACACAGGGACTAATATACACAGGACTAAACTAGGGACAGGTGATGACAATGACACAGGGGCGTGGTAAACAAGGAATCCATCAAAACCAACGAGCAGGGCGGGACAAACAGGCAGGGAACACGGACATGAGGGAACCCAGAGTGACAGCTACGAGAGGGGGCGTTGCCCTACGTGACAGAACCCCCCCTCAAAGCGTGCCACTCCGGGGCACGCAAGGGCAGACAGGACAGGGACAGCGGACACAGGACAGACCGGAGGAACAGACAGGGGGAAAGCAGGGCATGGAGACCGGGGCACGGCGGGGACAGGGGGACCAGAGATGGGCCAGGAGCCGGGCCGGGGCACGGCCACACAGGCAGGGACCGGGCGAGGCACGGGAGGAGGACTGGACAGGACAGGACAGGGGACAGACACGGGAGTTGGGCCAGGGGACAGGGCAGAGGAGAACACGGAGGCAAAGACAGCATGAACAACAGAGACGGGCACAGGCACAAGGTGGGTGACGACTTGGGGAACAGACATGGGGACGGGGACACAGACCGTGACAGACATAACCACGGGGACAGGGACCAAAACAAAACCAGGGATGGAACACGGGAGCAAGGGGAACACAGGCATAGAGGCAGGAACACGGGGCGGAGCAGACAACACACTGAGTCCAAGCCCACACGTGGGCAGCACAGTCTCTGGGGCGACAGGTGCGGCCGGGCGGCAGGCAGCGGGAACAGGAGCTGGCAGACAGGCAGCGGGAACAGGCAGAGTCCGCTGGCGTGCAGCGGAAACAGGCAGGGTCCGCTGGCGGGCAGCGGGAACAGGCAGGGTCCGCTGGCGGGCAGCGGGAACAGGCAGGGTCCGCTGGCGGGCAGCGGGAACAGGCAGGGTCCGCTGGCGGGCAGCGGGAACAGGCAGGGTCCGCTGGCGGGCAGCGGGAACAGGCAGGGTCCGCTGGCGGGCAGCGGGAACAGGAGCCGGCGTGGACGACCTCTCCGGGGTCGCGGGGACAGGAACCGGCGTGGACGACCTCTCCAGGGTCGCGGGGACAGGAACCGACGTGGACTGCCTACGGGCAGCGGGAACTGGAACCTGGGGTGAGGAGATGCGCTCGGGGGGCGGAGCCACCAAGCCGACGTTCTCGGGGGGCGGAACCGCCATGCTGACGTCCTCGGGGGGCGGAACCGACAAGCCGACGTCCTCGGGGGGCGGAACCGCCAAGCCGACGTCCTCGGGGGGCGGAACCGCCAAGCCGACGTCCTCGGGGGGCGGAGCCACTATACTGACGTCATCGGGGGGCGTGTCCGCCAAGCCGACGTCCTCGGGGGGCGGAGCCACCATACTGACGTCATCGGGGGGCGGAACCGACAAGCCGACGTCCTCGGGGGGCGGAACCGCCAAGCCGACGTCATCGGGGGGCGTGTCCGCCAAGCCGACGTCCTCGGGGGGCGGAGCCACCATACTGACGTCATCGGGGGGCGTGTCCGCCAAGCCGACGTCCTCGGGGGGCGGAGCCACCATACTGACGTCATCGGGGGGCGTGTCCGCCAAGCCGACGTCCTCGGGGGGCGGAGCCACTATACTGACGTCATCGGGGGGCGTGTCCGCCAAGCCGACGTGGCTTGTACTCCCCCCCAAAAAATACATGGGGGTGTCCTGTGGAGTAGCCGGCGGGATCAGCGATGTTAAGTCCTCCTCCTCAGTGTCCGGGTTGAGCCTGGAAGAACACACAGACACAGAAGCCTCTCGGTTGCTCTCTCTGCGACGGCTCCGCCTCCTCCGAGGCGTCGGGAGCTCGCAGTGGCCACCGAGAGCAAACCGAGGGTTAAGCCAACGCTCGTCTGTGCGCTCATTCCGTCTGCCCGCTGCTTGCACCACAGGTTGCTCACGCCTGTGGTGTTCGCCAAGCCGGGCAGACACGTAGCGCTCAATAGGAGTCTCGACGCGAAAGCCAGTCGAAACCGAAAGTGACTGGGCTTTCGTTGGTGCGCGTCGAGACCTCCGTGTTCCCACAGCGCCAGGGGAATTTCTGTCTCTGGTTCGTTCACGCTGTGATATCGGAGAGTTGAACTGGACCGAACCAGCCAACATCTCATCACAGCGATTAAACTCACCAGAGTCTCGCTCCCTCGCTGTGTCCTTGTAAAGTCGGTCTTTATGTAACGATCTGCGCGGGGCAGAACAGGGAGGCGGACACAAGCGCTGAGGAGAGCGAGATTTATTACAGGAAATTCCATAGGCAGAGTCGATGTAACGGGCATGGGTCATAACGGGTGGGCAATCCTGACATGAAATGTACACAGGCATGAACACGGACAAAGAAAACAACAAGGCAGACTGACTACGGAAGGACAGGCAAAATACACGGGTGACGGGTAACACAAGGCGCAAACACGGCAGTACTCACGAAGAACGAGATCAGACAACTCACAGGCATAACAAAAAGACCGACAACTAGACCTGGGAGACACAGGGACTAATATACACAGGACTAAACTAGGGACAGGTGATGACAATGACACAGGGGCGTGGTAAACAAGGAATCCATCAAAACCAACGAGCAGGGCGGGACAAACAGGCAGGGAACACGGACATGAGGGAACCCAGAGTGACAGCTACGAGAGGGGGCGTTGCCCTACGTGACAGCTTTGATATCTATAGATTTGTAAAAATGAGCTAGAACCTTGTAACCTATGAGGATTGGGTATGGATTTTGGTAGGTGGGTGTAGCAGTTGCGTGGCAGTGTTTTCCAAAAGAAACACATGGTTTTCAGCTTTGAATATTTTGTCTTATGTAAAGAACTGTGTTTAATGTTTTGCAAAAAGTGTGTTTAAGGATTTCTAAATGAATGTGAGTCAGGGAATGTGCTTAAGGATTAGTGCACCAGGTCAATAGATAGGCTACAACTAGGGTTAGTTGTTTCAGAAATTGTGCTATAAGGACCACTTTTATAAGGACCAAGGCGACAGTGGCAAGGAAAATCTCCCTATGGTGGTGGGGATTAAAAGAAACCTCGGGAGGACCAAGACTCAAAAGGGAATCCATCCTCCATTGGGCGGCCCATTAGCACAAGTCTGTATTTGTGGTTACTACAGTTATAGTTAAAGTTCATGTTCCCCGGCCAAGTAGTCACAGTCCCTTCAGTGCCGATGGTGAGCCTCAGGTAGGAGCTAGCATCAGCATGTCCTCTTGCAGCAATGGCACATCCAACCCCGGATCAGTACATCCACTGGCAAGCCAGACCATCTCCCAGGTGCTTGTAGGTGCTTGCATGCAATCGTCTTGGGTAGAAGCATGCAAAAAGATAGACAATACAGACTGAGTGTGTGGACATCAATTTAAACCACCATTGATTTAAACGTACATAGCTCACATACCAGTGATCAGAATGTGGCTCCGGCAGGCTAATCTATAGCAGCATAACTAAAGGGAGGGGTTCAGAGGTGACCACAGTCATGAGGGCTCACTGAGACATTGCTTTCCAGTCAAGTCATTGTCACAACTAGAGTGATGCCATGACACAGCTGGATGACAGCACCAACATCTCAGATTACCAGAAATCTCAACGTCTGGGGGCCTGCGAGCCCCTCACCTTACAAGGGGAATATTAGATGAAGGCTTGATTAAATAGGTGAGTCTTAAGTCTAGATTAAAAAATTTGAACTGTGTCAGAATCTCGGACTGGAGCTGGAAGACTATTCCATAATTGAGGGGCTTTAAAGGAGAAAGCTCTGCCTCCGGCTATAGTCTTACACATTTTTGGGACTAGGAGAAATCCAGCATTTTGGCAGCGCAAAGGGCGATATGGGTTGTAGTAAGCAATGAGTTCACGCAGATATTGTGGGGCAAGACCATTTAATGCCTTATAGGTTAACAGGAGAATTTTAAATTCAATTCGATATTTAATCGTAAGCCAGTGTAATGCTGCGAGAGTGGGACTAATATGATTGAATTTTCTAGCCTTAGTTAGGACTCTAGCTGCAGCATTTTGTACAAGTTGTAGCTTCTTTATGGACTGTTGAAGAAAATTAGACGCCATCCAGTTTTTAATGTCCTGGACGCAGTTCTCAATCTTGAGAGTATTAGTGATATCATCAACTGAGTATCATCTTCGTAGCAATGGAAGCTAATACCATGCCTACGAATGAGAGTGCCCAGTGATAGCATATATAATGAGAATAATATGGGGCCCAGTACAGATCCTTGTGGGACACCATTTTTTACCTTAGAACGCTCTGAGCATTCGTTATTTACTAGTACAAATTGGTAACAATCTATCAGATAGGACCTCAACCAGGAGAGAGCTTGACCTCTTATGCCAACGAGTGTATGAGTGTATAAGTAGAATATTACGATCAATGGTGTCAAAAGCAGCACTGAGGTCTAGCAATATGAGAAAAGAAATGTGTCCTTTATCAGAGGATATTAAGAGATTGTTCAGTACTTTAGTAAGTGCCGTTTCAGTGCTGTGATGGTTTTTTTTTTTGTGATGGGGTTTATATCCAGACTGAAATAACTCTAAGACATGTTCTGTCTGTAAGGAAGAGAGTCGTGAAGAAACTACTTTCTTTAAAATGTTGGATATGAATGACTTCTTTGGAGAGATTGGTCTGAAGCATTAAAACTGCTCAGCAGTATGGCAGCAGCAACTTTTGCTGCTGTGTATGTGCCTACGTGTCAATTCTGGCAATATTTTGAAGTGTTCTCTCTGTCTATTAGGAAATGACAGGAAATGTGACCAATGAAATGTACTATTTTCACTATGAGGTGTGACTTGACACTGCATTCTAAAGAAGGGGCTGCCACTTATCTGTGACAAAGAATTGGAGTGCCTCTGGGTGTGACTAATCCAACAGATTATGCTGCATAAGCAATCTGAGCCTCAAACCCGAGGCTTTAAAGAGAGGAGATCTGCCCCTCTCTGATGTCTTCTGGGTTTGTTCAACGCTACAGGTGCCTGTGACGGACCTAAACAGTTAAATACGAAAAAAAAAAAAAATTTTAATTGCTTCTCATCACTTGGCCAGGACCTTCCTTTTAACTTTGAAAAGTGAAAAGTGTTTGGTAACGCGTTCTATGAAGCTTGCATTTATAAGCCATTATAAATGTGATTATGTTTTTGTAACTTCGTAATAATGCTTTGTAAGCATACTTATAAACTCCAATAATGCCTCATAAGGGACTTATAATGACCTGAGGCCATGACTGAGGTGCCCTTGAGCAAGGCACCTAACCCCAACTGCTCCCCGGGCGCCGGGCTAGGGCTGCCCACCGCTCTGGGCACGTGTGATCCACAGCCCCCTAGTAATCACTAGTGTGTGTTTGTGTGTTCTGACTGCACAGATGGGTTAAAAGCGGAGGACAAATTTCGATTGGGGTGTAAAAATCACAATTGACAAAATATGGCACATTTACATTTTACATTTACATTTTAATTAACTGTAATGAATTATTTTCTAACTTATAAAGATGTAGTTAAACAATATTGATTATAATGCCGGTAACACTTACTATGAACCCTACATTTATAAGCCATTATAAATGTGGGGATCATTGAAAGCATTACCAGATCTATATCTCTACATCTATTGTGTAACAGTTTTTATAAGCCATTATATATGTGGTTATAATCACATTTATAATGGCATATAAATGCAGGCTTCATCAAAAGTTTTACTATATGTTTTTCACTAAAATAACAAATAGCTCTTACCCATATATTTCCTTTTCTTCTGCAGACACAGCAGTCACATGTTCATATGTCATCTGGGGATGCCCGTAATTATGGGTGTTTTGCCTTAATAACCAGCCCTGCCTTCCTGGTGTGGAGGCTCGTCCTTCTCTTACACAAGTACCTCTCCCTTGGCTTCAGTGATTCATCTGAAACACAGAAGAATGTTGTACACCTTATGTGTCAAACGTGAGTAATGAATCATAACCATAGCAATGTACACTGTTCAAGTCACAGTAGCATTACTACCATGAGGCAACATTCTACACAAAATGCTTATTAACGGCTGTTAATTTATCTTGACCATGTGTTTTTTGCCAACAGGTAAAATTTCCACTTTTATTGTGTGTGGCTTTCGTTGTAAAGTGGATGTGAAGACCTGAGAGTGTGTGGTTTGGGTTCTTGTTTGTCTGGGTAAATGTGGGCAGGCTGCTTGGATGGCTGATGCAGTCAGTTTTCCTGCCATCTGATCAAACCACGTGGTTCAGGCCATCAGTGTTGCAGAGCCGTCCAATCAAACATACCACAGGGTTGATTTGGATAAACACTCCCACCGATATGAGTTTATTTTTTCGAGTTCGATACGAGTTCGTTTTTGTTGGAGTGTGATTGCTGATGCAGGGTGGTGGTAGGGTAAATGCTAGATGATATGTAAGAAAAAAAGATTGCTCATGACATTTTTTTACAAGGCCATCATTTATATGACCAACTGGGCCCTCCTAAACCACACTTTGTTTATTCTCTAGTGTTCTATTATATAGAAAACTTACTGTTGGTCATTGCACTGAAGTTTCCTGTGATAAAGCATGTACTGTTTTAAACTGAAATCTTGAATATAGAAGTCTGTGCTATTATAGTTTATCAATTGGCCAAAGATGTTAAGTCAAAATGAGGTCTATCCCTACTGACTGCTTAGATTCATAACACTACAAAACAGATTTCTCTGGGGAACAGAGAGGAAATCTTTGTTCTATCAAATCCCATATTTGCATAGTCACAAAAATCAATGCAGAGAAATATTGCAGAGAAATGCTAACCCATGAAATGTGGTTAGACTGAATAGTCTGCTGCTGAATTTTGTCCCACTTCGTCCTGGGACTATTGCCTAAAAATGTCCTTTTTCTGGAGACAGGATGGAACCAATCAGATGCCATCCCGTTCCAGCAGGTTTGAGGCTCCATATGTCCAGTAATCCC
>NC_135214.1:23431170-23458670 GCF_052324685.1 Brachyhypopomus gauderio
GGGTAGCCGTACACACACTGGAAAGGAGTCAGTTTGGTGGATGAATGTATGATGGAATTGCGTGCGTATTCAGCCCAGGGAACGTACTTGTGCCAGTCCTTCTGGGAAGAGCAGTATTGGCGGAGAAAGCGACCTAGCTCTTGATTGTAGCACTCCACTTCTCCGTTGGATTGGGGGTGGTATCCGGAGGTTAGACTGGCGGTTATTCCGAGTAACTTGCAGAATTGGGTCCAGACACGGGAGGTGAATTGCACGCCTCTATCCGACACGATATCCTCGGGTAACCCATATATTCGGAAGACGTAGTGGAACACGTCAGAGGCCGTCTCCATAGCAGTGGGCAGTTTCGAGCGAGGGATCAGACGATACATCTTGGAGAACCTATCCACCATCACGATTATCACCGTGTTACCGCCCGAGACAGGCAGATCCGTAACGAAGTCGATGGCCCGATGAGACCACGGACGGCGGGGTATCGGCAAGGGGAGGAGCTGACCAGTGGGCAGTGCTCAGGGTGTGCGTGATTGTGCGCATACAACACAGGCGAGTACGTAGTCGCGAATGTCCTCCTCCCATGACGGCCACCAGTATTTCTGGGCGATCAGGTGTTTGGTGCAGGTTATACCGGGATGACCCGTGCCCGGCGTGTCGTGTGCGAGTTGGAGGAGGCGTCCCCGGAGCGGGACCGGGACGTATTGTTTGCCATCGGGACCATCTGCAGGGCCTGGGTTGGCGCGGAGGGCTTCCTCCAGTTCGTCCTGAACATCCCACCGGATGAGGTCAACGAAACAGGATTCTCCGAGAATATGGTCAGGTATCTCGCCACTCGGTGTCTTCTCGTGAATCCGGGATAATGCATCAGCCTTGGTGTTCTTGGATCCCGGTCGGTAATGTACTGTGAATCTGAAGCGGGTGAAAAACAGCGCCCATCTGGCCTGCCGGGGATTGAGTCGCCTAGCGGACTTGAGGTACTCCAGGTTCTTATGGTCTGTGTATACCTGGAAAGGGTGCTCTGCTCCCTCTAACCAGTGCCGCCAGTGTTCGAGAGCCAGTTTCATGGCCAGGAGTTCGCGGTCGCCCACGCCATAGTTCACCTCGGCCGGTTGTAATTTTTTGGAAAGATAGGCACACGGGAACAGTTTGGGTGGATTGCCTTGTCTCTGTGAAAGTACTGCCCCCACGCCAACGTCGGATGCATCGACCTCGACTATGAAAGGTAACAAGGGGTCCGGGAGATGCAATATGGGAGCGCTGGTGAACGCGATTTTCAGCGCTTTAAACGCCTGTTCCGCTTTGGGTGTCCATATGAAGTGGCGCTTCTTTCCCCCTTTCAGGAGATCGGTAAGGGGGGCCGCCACCGAACCGAAACCCCTGATGAACCGACGACAGAAGTTGGCGAATCCGAGGAAGCGCTGGAGATCCTTAACGGAATGGGGCACAGGCCAGTTTGCGACTGCGTCTACCTTGCTGTCGCCCATGCTGATGCAACCCGGCGATAGGGTACAGCCGAGGAAGGAGATGACAGGTGCATGAAACTCGCATTTCTCCGCCTTCACGTACAAGCCGTTCTCTCGCAGACGCTGGAGGACCGAAGAGACGTGTATTATGTGTTCCTGGATAGAGGGGGAATAGATCAAGATATCGTCTATGTAAACAAATACATATTTATCAATCATGTCTCGGAATATGTCGTCCATAAAAGCCTGGAACACTGACGGGCTATTAGACAGCCCGTATGGCATTACTAGATACTCATAGTGCCCCCTGGCGGTGACGAAGGCTGTCTTCCACTCGTCACCAGCGCGAATTCTAATCAGGTTGTAGGCACTCCTGAGATCAAGCTTCGTGAACACTGCAGCCCCCATTAGTCGTTCTTGTGAGGCAGAGATGAAGGGTAGAGGGTAAGCATATTTAGACGTGACAGCATTCAGGGCTCGATAATCAATACAGGGACGTAACCCCCCGTCCTTCTTCTCTACGAAGAAAAACCCTGCTGCGACGGGAGATGTCGACGGGCGAATAAACCCCTTCTGTAGGGCCTCACTGACATAAGATTCCATAGCAGCATCTTCTGGGCGGGAGAGCGGGTACGGCTTTGTTCTCCTGGGTAAGGTCACCCCGGGAAGGAGGTCGATGGCACAGTCGCAGGTTCTGTGTGGAGGGAGTAAACTAGCACGCTCTTTACTGAATACGTCAGTGAATTCTCTGTACTGCTCAGGGACCGCATCGGAGAGGGGCGTGTGAGGACTCTCAACCATCGAGGAGCGAAGGGGAAAATGCATACAATCCTGCTGGCAATGCGATCTCCATGCAACTAATTTGCGTCTTTGCCACAAAATGACAGGGTCATGTTCTCTTAACCAGGGGAAACCGAGGATGACAGAATCTCGAGGGGCGGAGACCAGGAAGAACTGCCTCATCTCGGTGTGGAACAGCCCGACACGGAGGAGCAAGGGCTTGGTACGTCGGTCAACTAATCCGGTACCTATGGGTTGTCCGCTTACTGAGCTTACTCGGAAAGGGGGGTTTACTTCCTCTAGGGAACGTTTAACGATCTGGCTAGTTCACTGTCGAGAAAGTCCCCTCCTGCGCCTGAGTCAACTAACGTTGAGTAGCTGTGAGTTACACCTCCCCAGGTGAGCTGTATAGGTAGGTTAAATTGGGAATTACCACAAAGAGAAAGTAATGGAGGGCTTACTTTTGCTTGAGAGGGGGAACTCCCACGGAGACGAGGTGGTCGTGTGGAGCATCGGTCTCGGAAATGACCCTCCTCGCCACAGTAGAGGCAGAGTCCTTCGCGCATGCGACGAGCCCTCTCCCGGGGAGTGAGTGGAGACCGGCCCAGCTGCATCGCTTCGGAGTACTCTCGATTGCCCTCTCCGGGGAGACGAGACGACTGGTGAGAAAGAGTGGAAGTGCGTACACCTGCTGTGTTGGGACGGTGAGTAGTGAGCAGCTTATCTATGTTCACCGCTGCTTGTATGAACTCGGAAAGAGTTAAATCTCTTTCCGCAGGATCCATGGGAATGGCAAAGTATTCTGTAACGTATAGAACACGCTGAGAGGGATCCTGATGCGGAATAACACAATCTTTATTTGGATAACTCTGTACAACTAGCCACACGATGAACACAGTGACGTATGGCAGATGCAGAGCAGTAGCGTGGGAGCGGTGGTCAGTGCGGTCCAGGGTCGAGAGGCGAGGGCAGAGTCCGTGAGGTATCCAGGGGTCAGGCAGGAGACGTGGTCTAGGGGACAAGCAGAGTTCGGCACATAGAGAGACAATCAGGAACAACGGCTTGGTATGCAACGACATGAGGCAATACTTCGCAACCAGGAAGTGGAGTCCTGGTGCTTAAGTATGCCCGGGATGTGGGCGTGGTGGTGAGACAGGTGAACATAATTGTTATCGGCTATTCCTGACACTTTGTTATGGAATACCTCTACTTAAAAAATGATATATACATTCTGCAAAAACTCACAAATTAACCACTAGCTTCCAAATTATGGACATAAATTAATAATTTATATTTGATTAATGGGAATTTTAAATTTAATTCCATTTGAATTTAGTTAAAAACCTTACAAATATAAATGTAATCACTGTGAATGTGATTTGTTAACCTTAACAAAGCATGGATTTATTTTGAAACAGTTAGGAGTGATTGCAATGGTTTAAAATGAAATCTCATCCCAGTCTCATAAAAATCTCACCCCATTCTCTTTTAAGTGTCAAAATCTGTTTCAAGTCAAAATTATGTTTTAGGCCAGTTTCAAAAATGCAAATTTAGACAATTGTGAAGAGTTCAGGAAAAATAATAGTGATATATTTTGATGGCTACTTCCAGCAGGATAACGCACCATGACATAAAGCTCAAATCATCTCAGACTGGTTTCTTGAACACACCAATGAATTCATTGTACTCAAATGGCCTCCACACTCACCAGATCTCAATCCAATAGAGCACCTTTGGGATGTGGAGGAACGGGAGATTCACATCATGGATGTACAGCTGACAAATCTGCAGCAACTGTGTGATGCCATTATGTCAATATGGACCAGACTCTCTGAGGAATGTTTACAGTACCTTGTTCCGGTACTAACAAGGTGTACCTAGGTGTACCTGCTGGAGGTCATTTTGCAGGGCTCTAGAACTGTTCCTCCTGTTCCTCCTTACACAAAGGAGGAGGTATCAGTCCTGCTGCTGGGTTGTTGCCCTCCTACGGCCCCCTCCATGTCTCCTGGTATCTGCTCCATGCTATGGACACTGCTGACAGACACAGCAAACCTTCTTGCCACAGCTCACATTGATGTGCCATCCTGGATCTATCTCTATGGTGAGAGAACTGACAAAATGCCAAAGTGACCAAAACATCAGCCAGAAAGAATGAGAACAGAACCACTTTTATGGAGGGTGTCTTGCTAATTGCCTCTCATTTGTAGCTGTTGTCTGTTTCATTTGCACAACAGCAATGAAATCGATTCACAATCAGTGTTGCTTATATAGGCCTACTTACTGTATATACATTATTATATACATGGTCTTTGTCACCCCATGACTTTTGCATCTTTAAACCTGCTAAAGTCTTCAAGCAGCCTGCTTATTAACTATAATTACGCTAGTGAAGCCATCATTATCCATGTATTCTCCAGATATTCAGGCTGAAGACATACATTTGACAATGCGAAGAAAATGCAGCTACGTTTTGTGATGAGAATGCACATTGCTTATAGTGTCGCTTAAACAGCATCTGACAGACTGGCAACACACCGACATCAGAAAACGAATACTGGTCATGACACTTGCATTCCTTCAGGTCAGAGAGCTGTCCGCAACTCTGAAAAGTCAAGTCGGTGTTTATTCTGGTCTTAACCCGAGCACTGTCATTTTCTTTGTAGCTTGTCAGCTCTATTTAGTCCTTGGTTTCTTTGCTTTGATCATGGGGAACCACAGAGAACACTTCCAATGTCTCTATATACAGCTCTATCTCTCTTCTTTTATTCACTAGCTCATTCCCAAATCTGCACTGTTAACTTTGCCCCAACTAATGTTTCTCCGGTAACCAGCACATTGAGCCAGACCGTTTTATGAGCCTGTATGTGTAATGTTATTACATAAAGATATCTGAAGTGTTCTGAAAAACTCCCGCCAAATACAACGTGACAGCTCCGACTTTGAAATGAATATTTCTTGCTTTACAGGGTGACTCAGAGCTGTGGGAGGACACCATATTTCACCACATCTTCTCCTATTGACTCAGGAATTTGATTTATTTCAGTTTTAACAAACAGATCTTGCATAATGCAACTTTCACTTTTTTATTATTTAATCATCCAATAGAGATACAATGATTGTGTCTTTCTACAGTGTCGATCAGCAACATCTAGTCATCTAGAATAATCTAGAGTCATCTAGAGTGTTCATCAACTACAGTATCATCTGGACCTATGCTTTAAAAAGCATAAAGCTGGATATATACTAGTTGAAAGGATGCACTATAGGTTACAGTGATCATTAAGGATTGTGAATGGTTCTGAATGCCCTCCATCCTTAACCCTTCAGTGCCAGGTTCCCCATCAAGAGGTAGCTCCATATTCTCCAACATAACTCCCCATTCTCCAACATGTGTCCAGATTCTCCAACATAACTCCAGATTCTCCAACATACGTCCAGATTCTCCAACATAACTCCCGATTCTCCAGCATACGTCCAGATTCTCCAACATAACTCCAGATTCTCCATCATATGTCCAGATTCTCCAGCATAACTCCAGATTCTCCAACATAAGGCCATATTCTCCAACATAACTCCATATTCTCCAACATAACTACATTTTCTCCAACATATGTCCAGATTCTCCAGCATAACTCCAGATTCTCCAACATAACTCCAGATTCTCAAGCATAACTCCAGATTCTCCAACATAACTCCAGATTATCCAACATAACTCCAGCTTCTCCAACATAAGGCCATATCCTACAATATAACATGAAGCACAATATGAAAAATGAAAAGTTCTCAGCCGGAGCAGAAGGATACAGCAGCTCATTTCAAGCAGAGCAGTTTTCTGTCAGTAAAGCACACCTTCCACCAGCCCCTATTTCAATATTTACTGCCCATAGAAGTTAACAAAGCCAGAGAAAGCCTTTATTTAACAAAGGAATCACTGCCATGGGTCAGCGGTACAGAAGGTTGGAGAAGCTGAGTGGATTCTGACAGGCCATGTGCTCTCGCTGCACACCTACTGTGGTCATACATTCCCTGGGCATTTGTCATCCGTTTCATATAGAAAGAACATTGTGTTTATTATGAGGCCACCTTCATATTTCCATCCCGTCATGGGTTTCAAAGTTTTAAAGTGTAAATAGATTATGGAGAGCTAGATATAGATTTAGGTGTAGGTGTAATATCTCCATTATACAGTGCTTTTTCTCTGCCACACAGGGATATCAGTCTTTCTTCTTCTTTGAAGCAAACACACACACACACACACACACACACACACACAAGCAAGTGCACACAGGCACACACAAATGCATAAGCAGAATTGATGAGGAGAACAGCAGGAAAGGAGAGCAGTAATGATATAAGCTGATTGTTCTTGGTCAGACTAAACAAATATATAAACAAAGAACAAAACACTGCTCATTATAGCCACAGTACATCTAAATCCTGCTGTAAATATGAACTGGCTCTCTCTACTTTGTAGAATGTCTAAGATACATAATTAATAGGTGTGTGTGCTGTGTGTGTGTGTGTGTGTGTGTGTGTGTGTGTGTGTGTGTGTGTGTGTGTGTGTGTGTGTGTGTGTGTGTGTGTGTGTGTGTGTGTGTGTGTGTGTGTGTGTGTGCATGTATTCAAGCTGTAATTACTGTAATGGAAGCACTGACTAACACATGGCCTTTTAGGTCAAATATCTTATCTACTAATTGCACTTATCACTATAAATGTTTTTTCTACATGTGTGTGTGTGTGTGTGTGTGTGTGTACACTCTGTGTGTTTATGCCAGGGCAGCAGGGGTGCTGGGACAGCAAGGTTTTCAAAGGTGGGGGTGTTTTGGGATGTCATAGCATGCGCAGCATATTTTAGTATGGTTGTAATCTGACATATGTGGGGGATGGAATCGTGTTTCAGCAAAAGATCTGTTGAAACAACCCCCCCCCACTACATCCCAGACAGAGCTTCTTAAACACGTTTGCTGCCCCCCTCCCCCACTGCCCCCAATAAAGAATGGTAGAGATATACAATGCTTGATGTATTTTGGATAGTTCATTTTGGGCTGACACATAATAAATATCACAAACATCACATCACAAATAAATATCACAGTTTTATACCGTGCATAGAAAAGAAAAAAACCGATAAAAAAACACGATTCCAATAATTCCAAGAAGTTTCAATAACTAAAGCCTATCATTAAGAGCAACGTTAATAAATTGTGGATTTAATAGTGAGTCCAAATTTACTTTTGAAAATGTTCGATTGTTTACCTTTGCATTTACGTCAGAGCCTCTCGTGCGCTCTCGTATATACTCTTGCATATTAATTAATGCTATTACTGTGTTTTCACCATTATTTCTTTCGCTTTTTTATTCCTTTCTCTTTCAAACGGCAATGTGATGGTTACTGACAGTTTGAAATATTGGACGTGACAGCACATTTAGTGAAATGATTTATTCCATCACGCGGTCTTTCCCTTGCTAGCGTTTTCCAATCTGTGGTCGACTGTACAAGGGTTCGTTGGGATTTTGAAGTGTCTGAGCACGAATAATGAACTCATCTGGGCTTTGAGGAAAATGAGCAGAATATTGTTTGCTTTTCAGAATAAGGTTTGGAGACGTGTCAATCTCAGAGCCATTACGCACAAGTGAGTGTATTGAGATCATTTGATGGCAGCTTTAATAGCGCATATTTAAACACCTCATAACCAAAAGAAACCAATTTTATTTAACACGTAACATGTAGATATAAGTCCGCTCGGACATTTCCCCGAAGGTTGTGCTCACTTTCATTTAAAATCAGTCAATACGTCTTGTACTCGCGCGCGCTTTCCTCACAGCTCCACGTCATTAGTTCCTCCCACACACTCCCACATTCACAGTAGACCTATTCTTAAACACCTTGAATACCTGACATTTTAAATTAACACTTCAGTACGTCTTACTACGACATGTGGAAAACATAAAGAAATTGATTAACTAGTGAGCGTATCTCTTACATCCAGTTTGATCAATAACGCGCCTTGAAAATTTATCTCAGAGCTATTCGTGATATATCGTGCCGTAAACTCATAACTGTGTCGCTCACTTATAAAATGTAGCTGACTTTCTGACGAATCTATCAATTTTATGAATGAATCTCTTGTCTTTGCCCGAGAGCTGTCGGCACTGTGGATGTATGGGCCTGCCAGGATGCACGACGCCCTCCTCCGGTTGGCGCGCGCGCTGCACGCTGTTCCTCGTGATGAATCGGTGACATCAAAGAGACGAAGCCCCCATTAAAATGATGTTAGTGTGGACGGTCTGACGGGGGTGGGAGCCGCTATATAAGTGCAACTTTAAAGACACACACCACTAATCTGCCTTTAGGCTCAGGAACGATAAGAAGTGGAGCAGAGGAAGAAAGAGGAAGAGAGGAAAAAACTTTCTTCGGGTCGCTGATATAATTCCACCGCACAGGTGTTGCGCAAAAAATCCACTATCCACAAACAACAGAGGTAACGGAAGGATACAAGTTTCTAATTGTGAGCGCGTAGTTTGTGCAGAGTGGTGCTGTTTTTCCAATGTGCACCATTCAAAAATATAATAGTGATTCTGGGAAAGGCGCACACTACTTATATGCGCTAATATTTCGCATTCATGCATTTATTCGTGTACATTTTGACTGTGGTCTTCTACTTTATGACTGTTTATGTGTTTTCTGTTTAGCAAGCTGAGGTGGACATGAAGGCGGCGTGTGTGATCGTCCTCGTCTACCTGGCGCTGGGCAGCCTGACTGTGTCCGAGTGCCAGAACGTTGCAGCAGATGAGGACCATGGAGAGCGCTCGAGCCTGCACGACGTGTTACAGCGTGCTGAGAGCGTCATCATCCGATCTATTCTCAAACAAATGGAAGATGAAAGCACTATCGGTGTGGCCATGTCTGCATACATGAACTTTACAATAGAATCCAGGCGCCAGATCGTAAAATAGCGTCGACTCCTTGCACGTTACGAATTAAGCGCTCGTTTGAAAGTTATTACCTGATTGATAAAGCTACATTCTCATTCGTACGATAAGTCGGTCTACAACGGTGGTAAAAATACAAAATACATTTAAGGCAGGGAAAACGACTTTCTTCAAAGACATAAAAAAAGTTTAATTCTTTAAATATTAAGTTACTTTACAGTAGGCACGGTTGCTTATCACGCATCAGCCTTTCCAGTTTCATATGATTTCATCCAACGCATTATTTTCTTTTATTTCTGTCTTTCTTTCTTTCTGTACGGATTGTATTTATTTATTTATTTGAAACGCAAAAATTTCATGACATGATGAAAATTCCATAACAAAAAGGAACTGTAGTGTTACTTTTCCTAAGACATACAAAGGAATTGCGAAGTGCAGTTTCTTGATAGGAAGTACTGTTCAACGGCGCACGGTGCACACACCTGTAATTGGCTTTAGCTTCTCATGCTTTAACCGATAATATTTTGGGGTTTCCCTCTAGACTCATCTTCGCCTCTGGCAGAACGGGTCGACAAACGACAGCACCCTGGAAAACGCGAGGAGGACGATTATGAAGATTACACAGATCTCCAAAAAAGGCAGCATCCAGGGAAGCGCGAGGAAGAGGCGGACTCGTTCATTGAACTACAGACGAGACAACATCCTGGCAAGCGCCTTTTCCTGGAACAGATAACAGAGTACCCTGCTACGCAAAATTCCCATTTAAGCGAGCTATCCAAGAGACAGCATCCGGGAAAACGGTACCTGGCGTACAGCAAACGGCAGCATCCCGGTAGGCGCGAGGCGGACGAGGGCGACCTCAGTGTTGCAGACTTACTGGAACTGGACAAACGACAGCATCCCGGCAAACGATTTTGGGACGCGGCGGGTTTAGATATGTCGACAAGTGGTCCGTGTGATGCTGTGGGCTCCCCTAGCTGCAATAAAGCCAGTCTTCTACTCGAGCTCCTTGGCAATGTGAACAAAAGTCGCCTGGAGGAGAAGAGACAACACCCTGGCAAGCGGTTGGCCGTAGAGGAAGATCTAACAGAGCTGTAATAGTTTAGGCACCAGGCAATGGGGCGCGTTGTGATGAGAATTTAAAAGTATGAGTTAAAAATCATGATGTTTTTTTCCACATTACCTTAACGAGGCGCATGGGATATACCATAGTTTAGTAAACCTAACGCATTTGTTAAAGAAAGTCAGTTCTGATATTGCATTAAGATATGAATCATAGCCTACCTGTCTTGTGATTTTGACTTACATAATGTGTTTTTATTATATAAAACAAGTCAGTATTCTTGTCAGGATATTTTAATTCGCAGGATATTGAGATCCCAAATTAGAACTTTCTAAGTGGAGTAAGAACTAATTAGACAGTTTTTTAGCCAATTGCATGCAAATTAGGTTGCGCACGTGCACACATCATCTTTTCTTGTTCAAATCGCTATTGATAGGCTTTGATTTTTCTTGTTTGTGTTGTTTTACAAATACAGAATAAAGGGTAAAGGCGATGTAGTTTACATGCCTAAATTTACGCATATTGGTTACACTTTCTACCTTGAGTAGAACTGATTTTCGTTTAAAAATGCAAAAATGTCGTATTGAACTACGCGCATATCTCATGTGGCCACACAGAATGCACACGTCTCAGCTTTTCCTAGTTAAGGTGTTTGTGTTAGATTTATGTAACCTATGTAAAATTCGAGTGAATATTCCCTTGCAACGGATCGCCGAATTATTTTTCTACAATATACTTGCATGCGATGGAGAACATGTCAATCTGTAAAATATTTTTGTTCTCTGTACAGCATATGTGTAAATTACAATTATGTTGTACAATAAAATGCTTTAGATGCTATTACCTCGAAGCGCACTAAAGGCCAAACATTGCGCGTGCGCGCGCGCGTGCGTGTGTGTGTGTAGGGCTGATCTTGTGCCATAGAGGAGGTCGTCGGATCAATTTCTCACGGTCTTTACGAGGCAATTAAGAGAAGTACTTGCGCTGCGTTCATTAATTCGAGTCAATAACGAGACAGATTCCGTGTCAGCTACACTTTTAACTCAATTTCATGCCCAGCATCTCACCCAGGCGATAGTCACTCGTTTGCCTCATCGCTGATCGATATGTCGCCCCCTAAGTGCTTACTTATTATTCACCTTATTGGCTTAACCTAGAACCACATAATCAAACACATCATTACCATCATTGCTTAAGTAATCTCCGTGGTATCCCCATAACCTTTACTCTAAGAGCGCATACGTTTTTGCCTGGTGGTCGTGTCTGAGATGAGATATTTTTATGAGATACAGCTTTAGTTACCTCAATTAGTCAGAAATATCCATACACGAAGAGACATTATTAACTTAGATGCTTCCCACTATCAGAACTGCACAACATGTTCAATCCGTAGGTGGAAACTGGCCTAGACTTTGAGTTTGATCATACCTAATTGCTTCAGTGCGCTTCCTAAGACTCGTGTTACGAACTGTTCAGACGTTCACAGAAACCACGCAGATGCCAAGACCTGAGTTTTGGGGTTGCTCAAACAGGCTTAGGGTGCTCCGAAAATGGAACTTTAAATTCTAAATGTCTATCCATCACTGTTGCTCAAACACATTTTTATAGTTATACAATTACTGAATGGGTTTACATTCACAGGCCAGATTTCTTTGAAGCCAAAAATATTCTGCTAACAAAGTTTTGCGCTGAGGCACTATGATGCAACGCCAGTGCAATGCCCAGGATCAAATGTAAGTTAACAACGCCATCAGTACAAATAGTTTAATTCTTGGCTTTGTGAATATGGCCATTAATGAAAGAAACTTAATACAAAATATTTTGAAATTAGTATATTTGATTATAATGGCAAATAATGTGAAATTTGTAATTGAAATAATCAAACCTGGTTTTATACACATTATATCTCATTGCCTTTAGCAGTGTAAATAGTTTTGGTATGTAGCAATCAGTGGAAAGCCCATGATTTCACCCCATTCAACTTTGCCTTAAAGGATGTGTTTCAATTAAAGGATGACTTGCCTAAATGTTTATATCAATATATTTCAGCCTGTTGTCTCTGTGAGAAAAACTATGAAGCAGAAAGCAATTCTGAAAGTGATCATATATAGTCTCACATTTCAGTTTCCATCGACATCCATCATCTTGTCTGAATTTGTGTGTGAAAATAATCTTTTTGTCACTTTCATGATATTCTCATCTGTGCATTTGTATTTTCTTGTCTACGATTCTTTTTACAGGATGTAAAAGCACATAGACATTGATGAATTAAGACTTACAAAGCCGAAATGTGTCAAAAGAGCATATGTCTCTGCTGTCAGCAGGTGTGCACCCTCATACACCTGCTCAGATAGGGTCCAGACCCAGTTCAGCTTACTAATGGTTTTGCCTTTTTCTTGAAGAGGAGGTGTGAGAGTGAGAGTGTGAGGGTGTGTGAGGGTGTGTAAGGGTGAACGTGCGAGACTCTGGGGTGTGTGGGAGTGCAGTGTGCTCCCTTCCTTTCTGCCTCGGTTCAGAGAGGCCACGGAACAGACAGCAGACCTGCTGTGGTGTGCTGGAAGGGGCAGGAAGTGACTCCAGACACACATTCACCTGAATGATCAACATTTTTATACTGCATGATCTATTTCAATAGCCAAGGAACACAAATGGCTGATTGTTTACTTTGGTAAATTTGATAAAACCTGCATAAAAAACGTATTTTGTTCTGTACCACCTACCTGTGGTAAAGTTTTTGTAGATATTGTTCAGAAATTGTTCAAAAGCTAATAATGGGTGGTGAATCAGCAGGGGGATAAAGATTTGTCAAAGAATCGCAAGCCCACCCACATATAACAGCTGAGTGAAATGTATGAGTCAAAACATTTTATTTACAGTCAATGGAATGGCAGAAATTGTTCAAAGAAATACTAACTCAAAGTAATGCTAACATTTATTGATACCATGTCTTTGAAAAACAGGAGCTTGGAAATCTGTGTACCAGATGAATGGGGTTCTATGAGGAAAATGGGACGGGAAATCATAACGTGGTTAGACAGATGAATGCTGTTAGTACGAAGTTCAGCCAGCGTGCTCTGGGTCCACAGCTGTCTAATCTGTGCTGTTTCATGGTTCAGATTCCTTTAGAATAAAAGGACAATAGAGGGATAAAAATAAAAAGAATTAAAAAGGAGTGGAGAAAGGAATGTCTTTGTGTGTGTGTGTGTGTGTGTGTGTGTGTGTGTGTGTGTGTAATATCAACAGTGAATGAGATTGCCATGCACAATAATCAAGAGCACTGTGAATATGTTTCCAGTAAAAGTCTGTTTCTATTTCCACCCTTATTCACACCAAGGAGATGAAGGGCCTGTCAAGGCTGCAGTTAAAGTGATATAAATGGTAATATGAGCAGCACCCCTATATATGTGCAAGTTCTCTGTTAGAGCTCAAAAGGGCTTTCAGATAGTTACTCCATATGGTTTATCCCATTTGCAACAAGACCAGCTATGGTGCAAGACCATAAGTTGCATTTAGTCACACCACTTTGGTTTAATGGAAAATAATAACTTTTTCTGACCTTGATTGCTTTAGACTGCGTGCTTTATTGCTTTATGTAATTACATAACCAAATCAGGTGAAAGGAAGTAGGCCTGTGAAAGTAAAATATATTTGTGTTCTAGTAGCCTTCTGTTGGGCCATGACTCAGAGATAATTTCCCTGAAGCAATAAAATGACTGTGCATTTCATGAATTATATAAATTGTAGGTAACTTGTAAATAACTGTAAATTCTAGAACTAGAACTGCTGTGTCACGCATATAATGCTTATAGTCTTCATTGTTTAAAAATAAACGCTGATCCCTTCAAATACGTAAACCGCGAGCGAGGTTAGTTGTTACTTATGAGTACACAGCGCCACCTTGTGGTGATAATCCACTGTTTGCATAAATATTTGTAAAAAAAAATGGAAAAACATGCTTCCACTAATAAATGTATTGCTTATACTAACCACTGCTTGCAATTAAGGTACTAACTAATGTAATGTCAAATGACTGCAACGAGTACTTTTTAGGGAAAAAAGTAAACCAAAATAACAGTTCAACGAATGAATGCAAAACGCACGTAAGAAGTTCGGCAGTTGTATGTCTCGTTTGACCTGCCGTATCAACTGAATGCTGGTCACGTGATGTCCCACGTGATTATGTCGGGCCGCTACCCTTTTACTCACAGAAATAGTTGTGTTATGCCAAATTTGTGTCACCACTGACAAGCTGTCAAAAACATTTACAGCTTAAAATTATCGAGCGGACTGTCGGTAAGATCTCCGTGTCCATCTGATAACGTTCCTGTGAGTTATTAGGGTCATATCTGTGCTGTGTTTGCCTTTGAACGCGAACAGCTCGCGCAGCCTAGCCGTGTTGTATTGTTACATTGTAACGGCGCGAGGGACACAACGACGGTCTCGTGCGTTCGATTGACGTGTGTTGCGAGGTGGCGCGCGATTAATCGCAACTCGCAAATCGGAATACGACGAATTAACGAATATTCGTCCGCACCCAGTTAAAACAACATGTAGCTAGCGAACCGGTCATTACGGATCGCATTAAAAAAGAGAGATAACGTCATTAGCCAACAATATTCGTTGTACACTGAATAGAAATCCAGCCAAGATCTTTAAATATTGTTTTATCACACATTCACACATCATATTGTTGTTTATTGTTGTATTGATAATTGTTAATTATGTGGAACAGAACACTGTAAAAGCAACTCAGGGCAAGTAGTGAGGCACTGTTATACTTTAAAGCTGTGGTTGTGACATGAGTCTCTGTAACTTGGCAGGTGTTGATTCGTTTAGCTCTCCAAATGTTGACTTGAGCTCTCCATAACACTGCTTGTAGAGTAATGTGGAAGGTCTGGGCTGGGAGGTGCCCTCAGCCAGGTGTGGTGTGAGCTTCTGAAACTACCTGCCCTAACACGCCTGGCACCGTCCACTCTGAGCACCATGGCTTCCAGTTACCCACCTCCGCTGGACGGCTCTGCCGAGGTGAAGGAGGGCTTCCTCTGCCCTCTGTGTCTGAAAGACCTTCAGTCCTTCTACCAGCTACAGGAGCACTACGAGGAGGAGCACGCTGGAGACAACCGCCACGTTGGCGCCCAGCTGAAGAGTGAGTACTCATCTGAGATTCGAGTGTGAAATCAGTATATAAATGATTAGGGATAATTAGCACTATGCTGATAAAAATCACACTACCTGGTCCCCTCTGGGATTAACAGACTAACAGTCATCATATAAGGTAAAGGATAAAGGATCGTGGTAAAGTCGGACTGAAACTAAAGACGGTTCAGTCGCAGACTGGCGCGTGGGCGGTTCTATGACCACGTTACACGAGCGGTCACTCGTGCTCACAGCCGTCTAAGAGGAGCCAGAGGTCCGGGGAGCCTCTCGTTCCTCGCCGCTTTAAGGCGCTGGAGCCCTGACGACCTGCTTCTCCTTGTTCTCCAGGTCTGGTGCAGAAGGCAAAGAAAGCCAAAGACAAACTCCTGAAGAGGGATGGGGATGAGAGGACCGAGACCAGCTATGAGTCCTTCTACTACGGAGGCGTGGACCCTTACATGTGGGAGCCCCAGGAACTGGGTGAGACAGGGACTTCTGGACGGGTCCTTAGTGCTAGTGCACACTGCCTTCTGAAACGACATCCACCCACCAATACACCGACCATTTCTTTAGTTATACTGACGCAAAAACTTTGGATGGTTTTCACTTACACGTTTGCTAAATGCATCCCAGCCTAAATGACCTTTTCCTCGTAATTCGTCCTTTTTGTTCATTTAGGAGCCACGCGGAGTCACCTTGACCTTTTTAAGAAACACAGAGCAGCCAGGATTGACCATTACGTCATAGAGGTCAACAAACGCATCATTAGGCTGGAGAAGGTTCTATCACTCTATCGGTCTCTTGGGAGGAGGTGTAAGCTTGATGAAATGATTACGAAACTGGTTTAAACTTGTCACACGTTTTTGTGCTATTTTTCCAGCTCACATCTTTTGACAGAATCAACATGGATGGTGGGAAGATAAGAGGTGGGTGAGGGGCCGAAAATGGGTTTGTGTTCCTTATGCTGAAAGTATTTTTGTTTACCCGGAGCGTGGTTTATTTACTCATTTAGCACTGGAGAAGTCTGTTGTTCCGTGGGTGAGCGACCAGGACGTACCATTCTGTCCGGACTGCGGGGGGAAGTTCAACCTCAGAAACAGGCGGCATCACTGCCGTCTTTGTGGCTCCATCATGTGTGGGAAGTGTATGGAGTTCGTGCCCTTGGTGCTGGCCTGTAAGTCCGCATGTGCCTGTTCTCAGAGACACAAACCACCATCTGCCCTGCCGTCTAGACGTGCTGTATACATTACACACAAGTTCTCCCAGTTTGTCCGTGGCTAGAACAATTTCAGATAACATCATTTTGGACACGTTCCTGGAGAGGGTGTCATGGTTGTACGTGGTTTGCGTTCGCCCTCAGACAAGCTGACCAGCGGCACGCGCGAGGCCCTGTGCGTGGCCGGCAGCCCCGGGCATGGGGCGCCCCCCGGTGGAGGGGGCTTGACGGTGCAGCAGCAGGCCCCCCGCCGCGGCTCCATCAGCAGCCTGTCGTCGGTGAGCTCCGTGCTGGAGGAGAAGGACGAGGACCGCATCCGCTGCTGCAGTCACTGCATGGACGCCCTGCTGAGGCACCAGCACAAACTGGAGGAGAAAGACCACGTGCCCGACATTGTCAAACTCTACGAGGTTGGGGGGGGGGGGGGGGGGGGGGGGGGGGGGGGGAATCTAAATATATTACGGAATATCTGTCCGTAGAGGCTTATGTTTGGATTTAATCCAAAGCATTTTGTTCTTTTCCGGCACTGGCGTAATTCCTGTCCGTCACTTCCGGGCTCGGTTCTGGCCTCTCCTTGATGACGGCGCGTCCTCGCTGTGCAGAGGCTGAGGACGTGCATGGAGAAGGTGGATGAGAAGGCGCCGGACTACATCCGCATGGCCGAGTCGCTGAAGTCAGTCCCAGGATCCTGCCCCGCACACCGTTCCGTCGTTCACTCACCAACCCGCGTAGTAGCCGCAATAAAGATCTCGGCCTTTCTATCTCTCGTAGTGCTGGTGAGACCACCTACAATCTGGAGACTGCTGGTAGCCTGAGGTTGGAAGTGCAGAAGTACTATGAGCATATAGATGCTCTGAGGTATGGTGGCAGCTGCTGGAGGTGTAGGAGTTAAACTTAAACCCGAACTTAATTTGTTGGATGTAACACCCGTGTGTACTTGTACACGTCAGTAAGAAGATTCTAACACTGGGACTTAAGGATGAAGTGCAGCCCCACCCAAAGAGCCTACAGCTGCAGAGGATGGTGCGATACTCAGCCACGCTGTTTGTACAGGTAAAACACACACACACACACACACACACACACACACACACGTCGTCCTAACATCCATTGCTCCCTTCTGTTCTATGGAGCTTTACAAAGACGTATTTTCTGTCTGCAGGAGAAACTGTTGGGTCTGATGTCACTACCTACAAAGGAGAAATACGAGGAGCTGAAGGAGAAGAGGAGAGAAGAGCAGGAGAGGAGACTCCATCAGCAGAGACAGGTAGGATTAGGGTTCGAGTATTGAAGCTTCTACCGTAAAATACCATGTAAGTTAGTCAGTGGCCCAATTGTGTGTGGTTATTCACTCCTTCTCTCCCCTTCACAGGCGGCCCTGGAAGCTCAGAAGCGGCGGTCGGAGACCGACAAGAACCGCCCTCCCGTCAGCGCCAACGGCGACGCGCCCCGGCCGGCAGCGGGCCCGCGCATGACCAAGGCCGGCGGCTGGCTGCCGTCGTCGGAGGGCGCGCGTTCCCGCGGCGAGCTGGACGACCCGCTGCTGCAGCAGATCGACAACATCGAGTCGTTCCTGCGGCAGGCGCGGGCGGCGGGCCGGTCCGACGAGGTGGCCATGCTGGAGGAGAACCTGCGTCAGCTGCAGGACGAGTTCGACGCGCAGCAGACCACCCGCGCCATCGAGCTCTCCCGCCGCCTGGCCCAGGAAGAGAGCCTGCAGCGCAGCCAGATCAGCTACCTCCAGCAGAGGGAGCTAGAGAGCCGGGCGGCGGCCAAAGAACGCGCCGCAGACTCCGGAGAAGGAAAGAGCGTAGAAGAAGCGGGGGAGGAGGGCCGCAGCCGGGATCCAGACGCGAGCCCAGAGCTCCGGCTGCCTCAGACCATCAAGTCGTTCCCGCGTTTGCCAGGCACTTCGCCGCCGTCGCTGAGGGACGAGGGCGCGCAGAACAGCGGCGGCAGCACGCCGCTGAATCCGTTTGACGAAGAGGACTCCCTCACAGGCGAGGAAGATCCCACGAACCCTTTCAGCGAAGCCATCCAGAGAGAGCGGCAGCAGGCGGCCAGCGCGGAAGACAAAGAGTACAACCCTTTCCAGGACGAGGAGAATGACGCGAAGGAGGCGGACACCAGGCAGGAGGGCACGCTAGGTGGGAACCCCTTCGAAGACGACGACAGAGGCAACCCCTTCAAAGGCACGCCGGATGAAACGCTTACGGCCGCCTCGACGAACCCCTTCGAAGGCGATGACGACGGCCCAGCGATGGACGACATCATCGAGGAAGAGCTCCTTCTGCAACAGATCGACAACATTCGCGCGTACATCTTCGACGCCAAACTAAATGGACGCAGTGATGAAGTGGATCTTCTGTCCCAGAACCTGAAGGATCTGCAACGCACCCTACAGGAGCAAAAGAGAAAAACACACTGACCATCGTCCACTGGTCTCTCGAGCAAATTATTACTATTTTTTCCCTCAAGTCTTGTTGTGTCAAATATACTGAGAATACTGGAGTTAAGGACACATCTAAAAATGTTTTATGTCTTGCAGTTTGTTTCTCCTTAGTCACTAATATAGGCTGCCAAAATGCACAAGCTAAGGTTAAGGCAAATGAGAGCTTCCTTCATAATGGTGTGCTGGCAGAAAGCACAAAGGCATAAAGTACACTCAGCATTTCTTAGCGTTTCTTAAGAGTTCTCCTGCAAGGGCTGGTTAAATCAAGAGTTCAAGAGCTCTTTATATGTGGAGAATCTCTGAAAAAAGTCATTATATCATGGTTACGTTAAAAAAATCATAATGAGCTTTCGCACCGTTTATCCTTCGATAATAAGTCGGAAACGACCTCCACCTAACCGTGGCGAGCCGAACCAAGAAATGTCCAGCATGAATAGACACTTGTATTCCACGTAAGAGAATGTCTGGAGCTACACGAACAAAGTCACTAAGAAGACGACGTCCCCGCTCAGGGCCTCCACAAACGGAGAGATCCAGAGATGAGGCATGGAATGCAGGTTTCATCTCCTTGTAGACTCTTTCATTTATAGGGACACGCCATGACCTCAAGCATGAGTTCAAACACCAAGCATGACACTATTGTCAATACATGAAAACAGCTGCTTTTAAAATGTGAGAAAATGAACAAAATATGACAGGGTGCGCGGGGGCTTAAATGTTTTTAGTATCCAAATGGCATAGAAGTTCATACCAAGGGAGTCTTGGGCCATTTGATCTAGGCATGGATGTAAGATGAGGAAAGTTGGTAAAGGAAGGTAAGCTGCTGTTTAGCACAACTGAATATGTGAGGAAAGGGCTTAAGGACGATATAAGGACAAAAATCGATGTTATGAACGGGGTTGGTTTTTTTTTTTGTTTTGGACTGGAAGTGTGCAGGTGAACATGCCCAAGTTCTGTTTCATGAATGTTAGTCCTCAAGTGCTAATCAGATTCCATGCCTGATATCTTCTCGTTCCATGCAGACGTCCAGCTTTGCGGTATTGACACGGTAATCCACGGGTAATCTCTGCTCAGATGGAAATGAACAAATTTGTTAGAAATCTTAAAGGTCACTTTGCTAGCTGTCTGTCGGGTTCTGATCAAACACCACTACAGGAAACACTTTCATATTTCAACTCTAGTATGACACATAATGATCTTATGAAAACAGTGGTGGAATGACCCTTAGGTACATACTACCTATTTTTTGGTAATGTCATTAATTGTTGCTTTAAACAGCCTTGAAAAAAGCTTCTCTACATGTTCATCTCCTACAGTCTTGTTTTTCAGTGGCAATGTTGGATGTATGCCTCTATATATATCATATATATTTTATCAATACTTGAGATACAAAATTGATATTTTGTCTAACACTAAAGCTGTTTTGTGCAGTTTAAGGATCTTCCTATACAGGCCACTTAAAGATTCTGTTGCTTTGGTTGTTGTATTGACATTTATTTATCTTGCAGCAGTATTTTCTGTTGGTTTGAGTACAAGACCGTGTCTGCACAGGGCCAAATGCAGATGAATTTGTAATGATGACCTGGATTTTCCTCTACTGTAGGCCCAACTGGTGAAGCTAACATGGAAGAACTGTGTAGAAGCCTTTGAAAAGTGATGTTCACATTTAGCGCCATCACAACACAAACACTGCACTTAATAAATCTGTATAAATTAGGTTCCAGTGGTCACATGTCTTACCGCCTTTCCATTACGTACAGGAAGACTCACCAGAAATCAAAGACAAGTTTATTAAGAAGAAAAAAAAAGAATCAAGACTGCATGTCTCATAACTCATCTGATATAAGCATTACTTCACATGTAAAGACAGTCCATGTTGACAATGATGAGAAAAGGGTGGAGCCTGTTTCCTAAGCAACGCTCGCTCCGCCCCAGTCCTTAGTCCTCAGAAGTGGCGGCCATTTTGGCCCTGTATTTGCCAGTCATCTCTTTTGGCAGGGGCACGCGGCCTGGGTGAGGGACCTGGCCCTCCACTTCAGTTATACACTCCCGCAGAAAGTACTTCTTGGGCCCGAAGTTAGCTGGGTTTGACAGCTCCATCCTGGCCAGAGCCTCATCGTGCAGCACTTTGCTGTTGGGAAACAAGGGTGAAAACCCATCAAGAACAGAAGCACCTGGAAGAGGGGTATGTTTACACACTACAAATCTATTTTGTAGCAACTAAAGCATTGAACTACTTTAAATGAAACAGCAGGTGCATAATTTATTAGTAGCAGAATGTGCTACTTCTAAATTCATCCAGTATTAGTTGCTCTCAAATTCCTAAACACCCTTATAAAATGATTGGATCATGTTTCCCATGTCCCTGATAGGTACGATTACCAACAATTTACACAGATTTACAAAAATCATATACGAATGTTAAAAATGGAACACCATACAAACATAAATCAAAAGATACACCGCACATTCTGAAAGTAACTGGTCAAACCCCCTATCACCTATAGTTTTATTCATTTCACAGGACAATAAATAGAGAACAAATTAACACATTTAGTTAAAACTGGCAAGTTGCTGTGGTCAGCGGTTCTTTGAATTCTGCAACAAATAAAATTGGGAACTGTTTTGAGAGCACAAATTTTGTTACTGGTACTGTATGCAACTGAGAAAATGCGTCTTCAGGTCTCCAATGCACTCAGATGTACAGTTTCCCCAAAAACGAAAATCCTCAATGTGCATTCATCATCCATCTTAATTTTAAACATTTAAAAAATAAAAATCCATTTTGTATTTTGCCCTTACAGCTCATTTGGTGATGAGTTTCTGACAGTACACACGCTCCCACCAACACTGCAGTGCTACATACGATCACATCAATGGATCCTTCATTCCAGTACCATGACGGTGTTTAATAACGTTAGGAATAACCCCCCACCCAAATAATTTCCTGTGGTCCAGTGGTGTGCAGGGTCAGAAACTGATGCACCAAGAGTGACATACAAGAGTCACAATACAAGGTGAATTGTATGTGGCAACACGTGTAATCGTAAACCTTTAAACATCATTTGTCTTTGTGCATTAATATGTGTTTGCAGGTAGTGAATGCAGGTGTCCTACAATAGAAATACTCACTCTGATTTTCCTAGAATCTTCCTCACATGCTGTGTTATTTCTTTATAGTCCTTTCCTTCCACGTCCACCAGCACCTGCTCTCCGTCATCTACAGTGATGGAAACGAGCACAACCAAATGTGATATAAATGTCTACTGTAAAGGACATTAATGAGCTTAGTCAAGTCCATGGATGGTGTCGGGGCGAAGTTAAACCGTGGTTACGAACACGAAATGCACCTACCAAGGTAGAACCGCAGGAAAGGTGACGGTGTCATGTTTTTGAACATCATTATCTGAACCCACGGGTTTTTGTACTGGATTTGAGGAACATTGAAGAACACGAATTTCCTACAACAATCAAAGCGTTAGAATACCCTTAACATGTAGGTAGCGCGTTGAGTCTGCACATCTACACCCGAACACAGGGGAACATCTGAACACAGGGGAACACCCGAACACAGGGGAACATCTGAACACAGGGGAACACCCGAACACAGGGGAACACCCGAACACAGGGGAACATCCGAACACAGGGGAACATCCGAACACAGGGGAACATCCGAACACAGGAGAACACCCGAACACAGGAGAACACCCGAACACAGGAGAACACCCGAACACAGGAGAACACCCGAACACAGGGGAACATCTGAACACAGGGGAACATCTGAACACAGGGGAACATCCGAACACAGGAGAACACCCGAACACAGGAGAACACCCGAACACAGGGGAACATCTGAACACAGGAGAACACCCGAACACAGGGGAACATCTGAACACAGGGGAACATCTGAACACAGGGGAACACCCGAACACAGGAGAACACCCGAACACAGGAGAACACCCGAACACAGGGGAACATCTGAACACAGGAGAACACCCGAACACAGGGGAACATCTGAACACAGGGGAACATCTGAACACAGGGGAACATCCGAACACAGGGGAACATCCGAACACAGGAGAACATCCGAACACAGGAGAACATCTGAACACAGGAGAACACCCGAACACAGGGGAACATCTGAACACAGGGGAACATCTGAACACAGGAGAACACCCGAACACAGGGGAACATCTAAACACAGGAGAACATCTGAACACAGGGGAACATCCGAACACAGGAGAACATCTGAACACAGGGGAACATCTGTGGGTCAACACGAGCAGATCACGTCCTGACCTTGCACCTTCACTCAGTTCTCCTTGCGTGTTGTAATTCACGGTCATTATCTTCACGGCATTTTTGAAGACGATCTCCCCCTTTTGAAGATATTCCAAGGTTCTCCGTATGGGGAACCTCCCTTTCATCGGCATGGTTTGATATTTTTAATGTAGACGTTCATGTGTCTGAGCTTCCGCGCATGGGCGTCTTCTTCTCCTCCGTTAGCGCAGTTATCTAGGATGTGATACTGTGAAGCACACAGAGCCGACTGCTGCCGCCTAGCGAACTGGAGGGTATAACGTTTGTTTTAACGTTGCAGTTCAATTAATTTAACTTATGTAGAAAACTGACAATATAATATCAGCTCCTGTGAAATGTATGTTAGAATGAATCATGTAGGCATAGCTAAGGTAGTTTGGCAATGAATGTGTGTTGTTCATCATCATTACCAGATCATTCATCCCCAATTCACTGACCACTCTGCAAATAGAAAACTCATTCATATAAATCACAAACATGACAAACACAATTGGGTTATATATATATATTTTTAAAAAGGCTTTTTGACAAGTCACTGATGTCATTCATTTCTTTGCAAGGTACATAAACAAGTTAATTTAGCACAAGAACAAAAAACCCTGTTGCTTTCAGGTCATTAGTCTCTGGCAGATAAATATGTCATTTCTAAGCCACAACATTTTGACTCCAACTTTAGAGCATACAGCATTTAATAAAATGCATTAGCTATTCCATGCACTGCAATGCACTATATACAAAATGCTTAATATATCACTGCCAGAAAATTTTTAAAAAATGGACATGCATTCATTTTAATGAAATGACATGTAGTATAAATCTCATTAAACATGATATCACAACAGCATTAAAAACATTCTTGGGGTTTAAACCCAAATATTTAGGTAGGTTATCATACAGTACATATACATTTCAGATGTGTAGCAGATCTTCGTAACATGTAGTTCAAATTGCTCCACAAAAGAAAAAACAAGATGCATTTCACAATTTCATGGATTTTCAGAGAATAGAGTGCAAGATTGTACTTTGAGTACATTTCACAGAAGACAGTTCTGACCATTTCAACCAACAGGAACGTAGGAAACAAACTGAGCAACAAACGCTTCCTTAATTACAAACACTATGTGATTCTAATTGCATGAAACCTGCTGGTAAGACAGAACAGACTGTGATTTTTACTGTGGTCACCAGTGAAACCTCGGAGGTGTGATGTAATCCATCTGTGTGTGACTGAAGTTAAAAAAGACCAACAAAGAAAATGTACTATCAGTTCATGTTCTAATAAAGGTTATGATGAACAACTACAATAAATACAACTGGGAGAAAACGTAAAGGAGAAAAAGGATGAAGTAACGTCCGGGATAAGAACACAAACCTACTGTACGCTGATTGTCTGAATAGCAGAGGTGTTGTTAAATAGATATTTAAATGGATCTCCTCCACCTATTATGACTGTATGACAGAAAAACAAGGTTCAACAGCTCGAGGAAGGCAGAAATATCCTGCATATGGGAGGTCTTTGATAAATCAGGTGCATGTGACTGAGGGCGTTTCTTAAATGCAATCATGTCCTATAGAGATTGATGCAACTCTTTGCATAAGAATGCTGAGGATCGATTCTGGAGGTTTCTCAATGAGGTTGCAATTGAAAGGTTGAGTTAACTCCCATTCCATTAAAATGCTTACTCAATGCCAAGGGACTTTATAACAGTCCACTGAAAGCTGATTCTTTCTTACACGGATGCCTTTGGATAATACAAAACCTTTGTGTGGTAGATTTTCTACCTAGCCCTAAAGTTTGAAGTGCTAAATGTCTGAAGTGCTTTAAAAGAAGAAAAACAAAACAAAAAAACAAAACAAAACAAAATCTTGACTGATTTTTGTCCATATCCTAAAACTCAAAGTTTCATGACGCACCTTTCTCAAAGAACTAAAATGCATCCTTCTGAAGTGACATTCACCTTCAGTTTGACGGTCTCACTGCTAGTTCTCCAACAAGGTCTGTTACACAGACAGATGAAAAACGTTTAATAAAAAAAAAACTAGAAAGAAAAGATACGACTTTTGCATCAATCGTCACGAAGGCAGTCGACACCAGGAGCAGTTTGTGGTTTTAGCCTGGTTCAGGAGTGCCTGTGGCTCAAAGCAGGGAGCTGTGTAGTCACGCACTGGGGCCGGTGACTTGGCTGTTGTAGTCGGCGGTCTCCATTTTGAGGATGTAGGGGATGATGCTGTCGATGGGAACGTTCCCGATGAGGCCGGTGAAGAAGAGCTCCTCCGTGATGCTGGAGCTCATGAGCCGTAGCGCGGGCAGACGCATCAGCGTGCGTGCCAGCCTGGCGAGCCAATCACACGCAGCGGCTGGTGAGCGATAAGGGGCGCGGGTTTTACGGGAGGGTGTCAAAGGTTCGAGTGGGCGTACCTGTACGTGTCATCTGGATAGGTCTTCTGCACGTAGTCCTGCAGCTCCATCTGCGCTTTCTCCTGGAACTTCTCGATCTGGTTGCTGCTACTCTGGCCTGGGTGGTCTGGAAAAGGTGCATGCATGGTGAGCACAGATACCTGAAGCCCACACGGATAAGATCCTCCGGAAAGCGGCTCACCTGGGCTGAAGAGCACGATGGCTTTCAGGTAGGCGAACTCGTAGCCGTCCGTCTCCAGCTTGGCCATGCTGTTGCAGAACTCCTGGAGCTTCCAGATGTGCTCCATCACCAGCTTCACCCGCTCGCTGGACAGCTTGTCTAAGAGGAGGGAGGGAGTCGTTATGGCTACTCTCCACCTCCACCTCCAGCCTGGTTCTACTGACAGCAGACTGCAGCGTTTCTCTCCAACGAAGCATAGCTGCTTAGAAGTGCTAAAACTGCACGCAGGATCTCAATGAAACACAAAAAAGTTTAGTATAGTCAGCCTCGCATTGCAGGGCTGACCTACCGTCCTGTATGCTGGTCTGTAGGTGGTTGACGATGGCAGCCAGGATGGTGGAAAGACTCATGACCTGAGCGCACTGAGCTAGCCCCAACGTGAAGAGCTCATTCCAGCACGCCCGTACCAGAGATGTGTTACACTCCTGCCTACAACAACACACACACACACCCACACACGATAAACTTTAGGGAGGGGTGCAGTCAGGGAGATCTCTTCGAGCTCCAACAGCCAATCGCACGGTCGGCGACACCCACCCGAGAGCAAGGAACGCTGGGATGGAGCGCGCCCAGTGCATGGAGAGGAAGAGGAGGCGGGACGCGGACTCGCAGATGTAATGAACGTTGAGATACTCGGGCATCGGGCTGGGCATCGTCAGCTGGAGACGAGGAGGGCACAGAGAGAGACGTTCACACTTCTAATCGCACGGCGGCAAGAGAAACCGCCAAAAGAACTCTGGAATCTGCGCGTGTAGGCCTTCAAAAACGCCGCGCGTGTGGCGGGACCCACCTTGAAGCTCACGTGCGTGTCTGTGAGCAGCGGGCCCTCCACTTCGATCAGGGGCATGGCCTGATCTCGGCCGATCACCTGTATGGTGCCTCCGCCCACACACTCCGCCTTGGACGGGTTCTGCCCCTCCACCATTTCGTTGGGGTTCAGCGCTTTGGCCAGGGTGTCGAAGGCACTGTGTGCACATGCGCGCAAATCGACCGTTCAAATCGCACGGCTTAATGCATACCTCCAACACTGAGATGTTTCAAACAGGATGGCGCTGTATTTCAAATATACTTTGCAAATATGTGAAATGCATGCATGCATGTCTGTCTCTCATTCTCTCTCTCCCTCTCTGTCTGTCTCACACACACACACACGCACACAGTACCGTGTGATTTCGCTGGCTGACTCCTCCTGCTGGCTGTGTGACGTGTCGCCATTGTTGAGCGAGTCATTTAGATTGGCTAATGATGTCACCACGTTGGCCAGTGTCCCAAGATCACCGTGACCCGACGCTGCCTGAATATCAGAGCACACTGAATCTTAAACATTCTCACCTCCCTTCAGGCCAGGACAGGTGATCTTGGACCAAGACGTATGAACAAGTGTTGCAATATATTCAGGCCTTTACTCAAAAACCTAAGACACAATTTAGCATTCCTCTGAAGCCCCGTCTGGCAAAAGAGGACAAACGTGACTGAAGAAAATATCGGACTCTAAGATTCTATG